>NW_020956462.1:7847-42982 GCF_003031625.1 Empidonax traillii
CAATTGAAGTAAATAAGGCACTGTTTAGAACCCTATTAGCATTTATTAAAGATATTTGTATTTGAACCATCTTTATATAAGAAAATTTGTTTATGAAATGTAGTCCTAATTTAAGTGCATTCAAGATTTTTAGTGAGTGTAGGATCAGTGAATGCATTGCCATATGGTTCCACTGAACTTTACCATAAGTCAGTATTTCTGTAAATGCTTTAGAAACTGAAAGGCTAATAAACATTTGAACTATGATTAATGCAAAATTATAGTCCAGTGAGAAACCTGATTTATGGATAAGGTAGGTACCATCCACTTAAGTCTCAATTAATAAAAATGTAAGTATAGCTGAACTTAGAAGATTTTGAAAATGTTAAGTCATGTCCAGTTAACACTCTCTGAGGACAAGTGAGAAATATGCTTCCTTTGATTCCCAAGGGTTTTTAGGAAAAAAAAGTAGTTTCTGAAACTGCTAGCCTTTTCTCTGTAAAAAGTCTTTTCCCCATGTAAACTAAATGACAAAATAAAACGATGCCTCTGTTCAAGAGTTTTATTACTGTTGGAGCAAGTCCAGAGGGACGTGAAGTTGATAAGAGCACTGAAGCACCTCCCCAGCAAAAACAGGCTGAGAAAGTTGTGGCTGTTCAGCCTGGAGAAGAGAAGGTTAGGTGGAGACCTCATAGCAACCTTCCAGAATCTGAAGGGGGCCTTCAGGGAAGCTGGAGAGGGACTCTGCATCAGGAACTGGAGTGATAGGACAAGGAATAATGGGTACAAATTGAAAGAGGGGAAATTCAGGTTAGATATTAGGTAGGAATTTTTTACTATGAGGGTGGTTAGACATGGAACAGGCTGCCCAGGGAGGTTGTGAAGTTTTTGGTATTGCACACTATTGTCACATGTCATGAACTAGTGAACTAATGCTATTAATACATCTGTATTTATTTTGAATCTGAAAAATGAAATTCAGGCTGTAATTTATTACTGATTGAGGTCTTTTTAAAAGCAATGTTCTAGGACAGTCTGCCTTGTGTTTTCTGGCTGTATTGTATAAAATGTGTGTACAAACAGGAGGACAACTTGCAATAGTTTGTGAAGTTTTATGAGATGGAGACAGAGAACTAGACCAAGTCAGTTTGTTTCTTATGACATATTTTTATGCTTGTATTCTAAATGATTCTCTATATCGACGAATGATGGCCTGCGACAGTAAATGTAATGAAAAATGTACTAAACTTAGTTCCTGGTTAAAGCTTACTGAATTGAATTTGACAATGGTATTTTCCTGATCTCTTCAGTTCAGAGTTCCACTTTCTTCAATTAATCCTAGATTTTGTTCTCATGCTCTTTATTTCCCAGAATAGAAACAGAGTTCAGTGACTCTTTGGTTCTGATTTCTTTCATGTCTCAGGGTCCTTGGCCAGAAAGAGCTCTGTGGGAATCAGCTGCATCTGTTAAATGAAAGCAGATCAATCTCCCTTGCTTTATCTTCAGTAAAACTTTGTGTCCTTGGGGGACATCAGGCAAAGCATTACCAGCCAGTCAAGGGAGGGGATTGTCCCGGTTTTCTCTGCACTGATGCAGCCTCACCTTGAATATTATGTGCAGCTTTGGCACTACAATATAAGAAAGATATTCAGCCTTTAGAGAGTGTCCAAAGAAGGGCGATGAGGATGGTGAAGGGCCTTGAAGGGAAGCCATATGAGGAGCAGCTGAGGGCACTTGGTCTGTGTAGCCTGGAGGAGACTGAAGGGAGATCCCATTGCAGATACAACTTCCTTGTGATGGGAAGAGGAGGGGCAGGCACTGATATTTTCTCTGGGGTGACCAGTGACGGGACCCAAGGGAATGGCCTGAAGTTGTGTCAGTGGAGGTTGGACATTAGAAAAGTGGAGGCTGGACATTAGAAAAAGGTTTTTCACCCAAAGGGTGGTTGGGTGCTGGAAGAGGCTCCCCAGGGAAGTGGTCACAGCAGCAAGCCCAACAGGGTTCAATAAAGTGTTTGGACAGTACTCTCAGGAACATGGTGTGACTCCCGGGGATGGTCCTGTGTTGCACTCGATGATGCTTATGGGTCCCTTCCAATTCGGCGTATTCTGCGATTCTGTGATTTTGTGGAGTAACACTTTAAAATAATGATGATGTTCCGCGCACACTGTGTCTCACCTAAAAAATCCAATGCGCAGGCTGGAAGGTGGAAAGACCTTCCCCGGTTCTTCGTTCGTGAAGAGACTGGCCATCACTTTAAAATAAAATATGTGAGAGTACTTTTCCCTGTCTGTTAAAATAGCCTAGTTGACACTTGTTTTAGTATTGTCATCTTGAAAATGAGAATTTTTTTTTTTAATAAAGCACAAGCAGTGCACTAAATTTAATAAAAATGTCTGAGTTTTTTTTGCTGTGCTGTTGTGACGTGTCAGGTAACAAAGGAGGTTGCAAAAAGTCAGAAGTAACGGTCCTTAACATTTTCCTCATAGGTGAATCGATTACATTCACAGCAAAACTTCTGTACTGACTGAAATTATTGCGAGTGGATTTGTCAGACTTTTATTTCAGTCGCACAGAGTGCTCTTCACTGATTTCAGTACTCCTGCAAAAGGCTGAAGTGCATGTTGCACCGTAAGCTTTCAGCATTCTTGGTGAATTCATGCAGGAACTGCAACTAAGCCTAATCTTTTACCAACACCGCCACAAATAGGTGGGAGCAGTTTCCTTTGCTTCTGTGTAGTACTAAAGACTACAGATTAGTTAGTTAACTGAAGGAAATGGCTTCCAGCATGTTAGGTGTTTCCAGGTAGCATTTGTGCTGTGCAGAGAGCACATTTTCCTCAACTTTTTTTCTCATAGGTGCTTTGGTTGCCGTAGTTGCTGTCTGTCTGCACAAAGGGAGAGAACTGAGGATGGAGAAGGCTTGAGCAATACTTGAGCCATGTGGGCTTACCTCTGGACATTCAGTTCTCTGCCAATATAAGGAACTTTGATCCTGTAGGGCAAGCATCGTGAGGTGGAGATGGGCAATGAATATATATTGCAGTGAAAAATTATACTGCAATGAAAAATTCTGGTTGCCGTGGTCTAAACTGGGGTCTGCAACAGTTTCCAGTGGCCACTGATATCTAATTGCATAATCTGGCTTTTTTTTTTATCTTTGCTTGCAAAAAATAAATTTTTGGACTTAACATAGAAAAAAAAGTAATAGCATTTGTCAGCACTAATTTGAGGAAGTGCAATAGTCTGCAATTAGGTTTTTGTATATAAAGTAGGCTCTTTCAAAAGATAATTTATAATTTACCTGGTCTTTTTTTTCCCACTGACTGAAAGGAAAGCCCAAAGTACCTACACTAACACCCAGCCTATAGGTATCTCACAGTCACCAATTGCTCTAACTCATTATTATGTATTTGTTGTCAGTGGACAGGTAGGGACTACAAAAGTTATATAGACAATGGGATGCAAACTTTTTCTTTAGCATTTATGGCATTGACTCGTTTATGTATAAATGAGTTTCTTCTATAATCATCTTAATTCAGAAGTTTGTCTTGAGTTATCGATTACAGAACTGATGTTTACTGAACCTTATTACAAGCATTTGTTTTGCCTTCTTTTCTGTAGTTTTAATGCTAAACATTCCATCTCCATCAAACAGGAATAAAAAAATTACAAAATCAGATTAATCCTTCTGATAAATGATGAAAATATTAATAGAATTGTGGTGAAACACTGTCAGCTTGCTCACCAGGTTGTGATAGCTTTGTCAAAGGAGTTTCAGTGTCGTTACAGACTGAAAATGGAAGACTGAAATTCTGAAATTAATGTGTTCCATGACTTTAGAAATATGTATACTCATAGTGTATAAATGAGTTGAGGATCAGGAAGTTGTGTTCTTTTCAAAGATCGGGTAGTAAAACAGAATATGTGGCTCCCATCATCAAGCAATAGCATGCTCTGATGTGCTTGTGATGCCTTGTGCTGAAAGCTCAGTCTCAGGATATGCAAGTCACAAACAAGAGTGAGAACTTTGACCTTGAGGGCAGGGGCATAACCGGTGGAGTCAGTGGCAAGAATGAGAAAATTCAGATTTTTTTTTGGCTAAACAGAGTGGAGGGGAAAAAAGAAAATGAGAAAACTACTTACCTGTGGTAGTAAAAAGCTCACAGAGTAAACACAAAAAAGACCATCTGTCATAAGGTTTGAGTTTCTCTACCCAATGTCTTGGAATTAGAATGAAATTGTTTTCCTTATGACAAATTATTTTGCATACATATATTAGAAAACTGGAGTTTTGTACAGTGCGTAATGGTGTTGGAAACCTAGATGTGTAGTGCAGGTCCCATGCTATTCTGTGTTGGCAAAGGGTACGTTATTTTAAATTGTTTTAAAATGTAACTTAAAAAATTACTGGAATATTTTGGTGCTAGCAGCTGTGATTCTTAGTTGTAAATATTATTTCATAGAAAACAGTATTTATACCCATCATGTGAATAAGACAGTCTACAAAATTTGATTCTTCTGTCTCATTTTTTTCCTGTGTTTTTTGTTGTTTTGCTAAGCATATATGTCCATCGTAACGGACATCTGTTCCCAGCCTCCTGGGATTGTGTTGCTAGTAGAAATGCTCTGAAGCTGTTTCCAGTCACAGGAAATTAAAAAAATTAAAATTGATTATCATGAGAAAAACAAATACGAGGTTGCCTGCAGCATGATGCTGTTACTGCCTGTGGGCCAGGGAAGGTTAGAGATCGTGGCACTACAATATACGCACCTGTTTCTATGGTTACTTGTGCCTGGTTTTATTGGAGTGTTTATTACAGGGAAGTAATGACTCATATTACGCAGTGGGGCTTTTTGCACCATTTTTGCATTAAAGCATTAGAAAATTTAAATTGCTTGGTGAATGTACGTAAGCAGTATTTCTACAATATAAATGGTATTTTTTTAACTGGTCAATCGGTCATGGAAGTTTTTAGTAAGAAATTATTTTGGGGCATGGATTGAAGTGTGTGTCCATATAATACGTAGTAATTTATCATTATGATCAACATTTACCTAAAAGTTGCTAAGAAAAAATACACTGCACAATGACTTTCATAATATAGTTGGAAATTACTCTTTCAATATGCACACCAATTAGATGAACAAAACTTTTACTTTTTGGCAATGCTATTTTTTTCCTCTGTAATAGCACTTTCAAGGGTTACTTCCTTGTTGTTCTTCATGACAACAGCTATTTCTGAGGGACATTTTTAATGTTTCTCTTCATGTCAGAGTAAAATGACACAAAGGGAAAGCAGTGAAAGCAACATATTGGATAACATTTTATGTATTCAGAGAGCAAGAGAGGGAACTTCATCCCTAATGTATCTTTATGTGTTGAAACTTGCATTTTCAAGGAATTCTGCCATAATTAAAAAATTCTATTTTATTTTATGCCCATGTTTTCTTCTTTCTTAATTTGAGAGAATGAAACAAGACATGAAGATGAACAAATCTTAATGACATCCAAATCCCCATTGAAGGGAATAAGAGCATTTCTATGCAGCTGTGTTTTCATGAAAATGATGAAATTTGTGTGGGATTTTTAAAGGAGTAAGTTGAATGTAAAATTTGATTTCAGAGTATTGTGTTCTCCACCAATAATATAAATATGTCTTTCTTACAGCTATACTAGGATTTTTGTTTCAATAAGCTTTTCCTGGTCTCTGTAGTATTAAATGTATTGTTCAGCTTTTAATAATGCTAATTACCAAATAATACTATCTTTTTTTCTGGAAAGTGCATCCTTCTTATGTATTCCATCTCACAGTGTTGTGGCTTTTTTCTGTTGAATAAGAGCTTCAAATGCCAATCATAAATCTGAGTTGTTGTCATGTTAGATGAGACTGTTTGCCTCCCTGTTTGGTCTCCAGGCAATATTTGATTCTTCAAAGTGAAAGCTTTCACCTTGAATCATTTGACTCCCAATCCAGCCATTGCATCCACCATAAACACTGGAGCTGAGGGAGGGCAGAATACAACTGGATGAAGTACAGCAATGTTTAACCCACATCACCTCTGCGAGGCTGTGTCGTACTTCTAAGCATGAGCAGATGTCTGTGCATGTGGAACTAAATGTGGAACTAGAATCAACCCCAAGGAACTGGCATTTTGAGGAGATTGGCTTCAATGCCCACAACCAGAGAACAGTCTGGGTTGGAAGGGACCTGAGGAGATGGTCTGAACCAACCTCTTACTCACAGCATGGTTTTAGCTTCATTAGTCAGGGTGTTATGAAGCTGAGTCTTAAATATTTCCAACAAGGGATATGCTAGCACTTCTTTGGGCAACATGTTTGAATGCTTAATTGTTTTCCTACTGGAGATTTTTTTTTTTCTATGCACTTCCTGAAAACAGTAGTTGCTGTTCCAGTTAGGGGAATCCTAATAATCTTCCTCCTGATCAACCATTTTTAGATTTGCTGAACCCTTAAGACATCCAGGAGAGCTGGTAAGGAGGTACTTGGGGCACTGAACACAGATGGCTAATGAGCAGATGGAGAGAGAAATGAAATTCAGACTTTCAGTGTAGTAACCCATAAAATCTCTGCAGTGCATGTTAGCACCCAGCTGCAGAAGTAAGGTGGTGTATCAAGAAAGCAGCAATGCAATACACCAGCAAAGTTCCCTTCCCGACAAGCTGAGTTAGCCATACCTAGTGCTGGATGTTAACATCTGTCCTCTATTGACCATATATGAAGGATGTGCCTGGAGTCTCCGAATAGTGGGCAGTCTGAATTGTTTGTCACTCAGCTAAACTGAGATGCTCTATAATGTTTGGGTGACACAGGTGGTGTGTTGTGGCATTCCTTTTCATGGTTTTGTAGAAATGGTTGTTCCCTTTGATAGTTTTGTCCTTGATGAAGGGAGTTGTGTAATGTTTCATGTTTGTTCCTGATTTTGGTTTTTTGTGGTTCTTTTTTTTTTGGTTGTTTTTTTTTGTTTTGTTTTGTTTTTTTTTTGGGGGGGGGGATTTTTTTGTGTTTGTTGGTTTGTTGTTTTCTTTTTTTTAATTTAACAATTTTGGTTTTAAACACTGTTTTTTAACTCCCACCAATTTGCTTTCCCCATTATTTTACAGCAAACGCTGTTATAGGGTTTTGAGAAAGTAAAATGTTTCTTGTTTATCTGTCTGAAAGTCCTAATGCGCATTTCATGGCCAGAATAGCTTCTTCTTTATAATCTTTTTGGTGGTGTGTTTTGTTTTTGCTGTTGGTGGTGATGTGTATTGTTTGGTTGGTTGGTTTTTGTTTTAGTTTTTGTTTGGATTTTTGGGATTTTGTTTATTTGTTTGTTTTCTGTTAGAAACAGTAGATGAAATGGTAAATACTATAGTTTAAAATCCTCCCATTAGAGCATGAAACGTCAAATACTAAGTTTGGTGAAGTTAATTACATGAGTTAGACAAAAATCTAGTGTGCCTTAAAAACAAGTGTGAAACTGTTCTTTAATGAATGGAATAGCCTTACATCTTCATTGGTAATTCTTAAAATAATCTGAAAATCTTGATAAATTCAGTTAAAAACCTATCTTTTTTTAATAATTGCAAAGGATGAAGTAGTGGTTCTATAGTGATTATGGTGATTATAGGGGGTTTTTATGATGATAGATTGAAATGGTGTGTGTTTTGTGTCTGTAACAGGCTTTCTAACCCAAAGGACCAGGAAGAGCTGTCTTTCATTTTATTATTTATAAATAGAATAATTTCATTTTTTTGGCTGTAATATCAAATGATTTTTTCAATGTTTTCCTAATGTAGAATACATTAGCCTCAATATTTTATTCTATGTGATATTAAATGATGATAAACTATTCAGGATGTGATGCGTTACTTGGAAGCATCTGATGGTAGAACAGTTCAGTACAATGCATGAGTAGTCACAAATGGAACTTACTTAACTCAGTGATGATAAAGTGATATTACATCCACTGTAGCCACTCGGAATTAAGCTTTACACAGCACTTCTAATTCCATTGGCTGTTTCAAATCAATTACTGTTATGTGAATACATTTTAAGTAAGTTCCTTCTTTATGAATGAAGACACTTTGTGATAAAGAAGACATACCGAAAATGAAAAATTGTGTCATCCTTCCCACACATATTGTTTCTTTCTTCTCCCTAATACAGACTTTTTAAGAAAATATATGTTGGTTTATTTTGAAGTGATACTATCACTGTTGTACAGGGCCAATCTGGTGGCGAACATCGATTTTAAAATATGCCAGTCTTTCTTTGGTTATTATAGTGATCTTAGCTAAGCAATCCACAGTTTCCTTTGTTTCCTGCTAGGGTTTGACACATGAGGGCATTTGTGAAATAGTTTTATTTTGGGGGATGTAAGAGGAGAATTAGAACAGAATTCAGAGGCAGCTTTTCTTCTTGATTAGGCTGTATGTATTCATCCTCTTTTCTGTGTGAGGAAAATATTAAAAGTGTTTGTTGGGTCAGGGGCTGGACTGGATTGCCCACATCATCCTGCTACTAACCTGTAAACTGCAAATTTTTAAGGAAACTGGGAAAGTTTGAAATTGAGCCAGAAACATAAGATATGTATACATATGATGTGACTAGGTAGATGATACATACCTTCTGTGTATGTAGGAGTGAAGGATTCGGAGAAGAAGTTGTAGTCAGGGATGAAGGAAAAACAGAAGTTCCTGAATGCAAACAGGGAAGCAGGGGAGACTGTTCACTTGCAGGGATTTGCTGTTCATCCCAAGGTATTCCTGAAATGTTAAGAGATAAGCAGAGCAGAAATGATCTAAAATTAGGCAAAAACCTGGTGTGAGATAAGGAGAACATAGGGAGAAGGGAGGAAATTTATTTGTTGATCTTTTTTTGATTAGGTAAATACTAAGTTCTTATTCTGAACTCCTGGTATTCTCCCTTACTTATTGCAACATTGCCACAGAATATTACGTTCTTAGAGAACACAGAATATTTAAATTACAACTCATTATGTCAAGTTTGCCTGTTCTTTTGGGATGTCAAATTTCAGATTGATTCAGATTAGCATCTCTAAGAAAAAGGCAGACTTTCAATCGTGCTGTTTACCAAGACATCCATTTTCATGGTTGTGTACTAGCTAACAGTGATGCTGACCTGTTGTAAACAAATGCTGAGGAAAAAGATTAGGAAGGGTGTTACAAAATAGTGAGTAGACCTGTAATTAACAAAGAACAGATTGATTCATCTAACCGCTAAGGACTATTGCTGCTTTGGATTTCAGGTTGTTTTAAAGTGTCTTAAAATGCTTTGTTTTTAACATCTGCTAGTTAGTCCACTGAGTTTGATCACTGTTCCTTAGGTTGTCTGAGAGAGGCATTAAGAACGTGCAAACGTTTAGTGTGCAAAAGCCTTCCAAAGGCTGTCCCATGTCCTTATTCATGACCACTAAGTGGAGTGGCATCCAGTGCTCTGTCAGGAGGAAATGATTTTGTTGTCTGGATAGACTATAAGTTATGTTCCTGGAGAAGGTTTCAGGACTTGCACATTAAGAATCCAGTATCCACTGTAGGCATTAGGAAGTCAGCAACTTTAATGACTTTAAGAGGTTGTGATTAGTCTCTGCACAAGGCTTTTAGTCTACAGTACTATTTCTTCATCTTCTGGAATAGTGCATTCACAAAAAAAATACTAAATGAAACTTCATCAGTAATTCTCCAATTTCAGCAGACATGATAAAAAACGGGTGTGCAGTTAACACATTGCAATACTTCAGATATTCTAGGTAAGATGTCACCAGAGGTGTTTAAATGTCATTTATCTGTATTCCTTTCCAAGTCTAAGAACAAGCTGCCATTGGCCGTGAGTGTGGTATTTCAGCCCTTTTTTTTTTTTTTCAAACATGAATGAAACTCACTGTTAATTGCTATTAGTATATAGCCTCTGTTTAGCCAGAATTAGATTTTTCATAGAAGTAGCACAAATATTCTGATTTTTCCATTAAGCAGAATGGGGTTCTGCCTTAAAAATGCTCCCGAAAACTAACATCTAATAAGGCAATACACAGTAAAATGCATCAAAGATTCCCTACCACATCCATCATCATCATCCTCATCATCATCTTGGCTAGGCTTCGCAAATGAAGATTTGACATCCACTGTCAGACAAATAACATTAAAAGGACTTAGCCCAGACCTCCCTACATGCAAAATAGAAAGGGCCAGGGGTCCCCCCCACAAAACAAGTAGTTTCTGCAGGTGTAATTCAGGTACCCAAAGTTTGTGTGAGTGATCCACTGAAAGCTTCCCTTACTGGGAGGATGTAGTGGTGGAAACTGGCCTGGTGTGACAGTGGGAGAAGGGAGGTAGTGCAGCAGCTTAACAGGTGAGAAGAATGGAAAGGGTCATGACATCTTCTTCTGTAAGGAGAAAACAGCAAAGCTGTTTCAATTATACCTCAGCTATTGTGGAAAGAAAAAGCAGTTTCTAAAAAAAGATTTGGCTTTCAGTGAGAACTTGGTGGGTTATTCAGAAGAGTGTGAATATAAGAACTCCTTCACAAGTTCATGCTCAGATCTGTATGACACAACTCAGGGAAGACTTTTTGCTTTAGACAAAGGGTGCTTAAGAGAGGAAATGTAAGTTTCAAAGAATTCTTCAGCAAGAGAAAGACCAATCAGCATTTTTGTTCAGATCCACAATCGAAAGACTCAAGTTGCATGTTGATACAAATCTCACTGGAGATTTGTTCACTAACAGAGAATGGCAAAGGAGAGAGGAGTAAGAGATTTAGGGTGTGGGTAGCTGCTTTATGCAGAGAAATAACATGAATCTGCTTCACAGTTACTGAACATAACCACTAAACATCTGAGTTCTCTCAGCCCTGAGCGAACAGTTACTGATTAGCTCAGAGTTTGCTCGGGGAACTAAGTCGACTTTCTCTAGGAAGGTAAAAATGTTGCAAAATTTCCTGTTCTGTTGCTTCCCAAATTTGCAGTCTTCCTCCTCTTAAGTCTTGAATTGAGAACTTTAACCTCCTTATGTGTTAGAAAATCCTAATTTGAAAGTAGTGTTGAAGCTCTCTGTCCCTTATTTCTGACTTGAAAATCACTTGCTTTATTTTCCTGATATCCTGTGTTCACTTCTGCCCTGAAGAATTTTTGCAACTGAAATAAATTTAAAAAAAACCAAGCCAAACATAGTTTGTCTCTTTACACAATATATCATGCTGTCACCTACTGCAAGGAATGATAAATAATTTTTAGGATAGTGTATGCCATTGAAAATATTAGATTAAAACAAAACGTCTTGTCTGTGCTTACAGAATCAATGAAAATGCTGAGACATTTAAAAACAAATACTGAAATAACTATCCCTGAGATAAGGAAAAATGTATATAAAGCCAGGAATCACATAAAAAGCCAAAGTCCAATAATGTCTTCAAGATTCTTGAGACACGACAAGAATTTTTTCCCCAGTTATACCTGTGAAAAGTGGATTGTACTTTGTACCCGTAAGATCTCTGAACAGAAAAGGAACCAGGGAGTGTATAAGGCAGGGAAGGCTGTATTGAATCTGTTGTGAGAAACCTCATTTGGAAGGGGTGATTTTGTGCCCTGAGATGCACTGTCATTGTCTCTGCATATGATTTTGCATGAAAGTGTGATATCTACTTTCCTTAGGTCTATTTTTACCTAGTCTCCCTTTAAACAAGCTGCATCTATCTGTATGCATTTGGTCTCCAACTTCCTCTGTGCTCCATGGGGTACACAAAACTCACACTCAACTGTGATCAAAACCCCCTAATAAATGTAGGTGGTTTTTGATTCAGCTTTTGAAGTATCAGGTGTTAGCATCCCAGCCAGGAAGTGTTGTTATAGCTTGCAGTGGAGGACCTGTGTTGCATGTCAGGAATGGTGTGAAACACGAGGATATTGAAGCATGCAAACTGGAACAGAGATTGAGAATCGTACAGTATAGAGGAAATTGGATGCTGAATTCTCCATGCTGCCTTTTAGGAGTGATCTTTGGATTGGACTGTCACCAAAACCGTGTTCAGATGGTGTTTCAGTGGTTACTGTTAAGTGTTTTTGAGATAGCAAGACTTCTCTAGGGCATGAAAAATGATTGAAAACTTATGAAAAAATGAATGTAAAATGATACCGATTTAATTGAAGCTGTTGAACAGTACTGAAATAAGGGAAAAGCACAATACTAGATTGCTACCATTTTACACTTATCTTCCTGTGTGAGAATTTTGTAATGGGCAATACAATGGAAAAATAAGATCAGTGTTAATTTTTTGTGTGTTTTTTGTTTACATCAAAGTCTAAATAGCAGACTGTTTTGTAAGTTCTCTTTGACATAAACTAAGGAGAAGTACTACACAAGAGTAAGCTGACATTTATTCACCCAGAAGATATGTATATATGTTTCCAGCACATTCTAATCCAGGTACTAGACTTGAAGTCTTTCAAAAGTAGCATTCTAAAAGGCCACAGGGAAGACTTCTTCTTCCAAAAACTCTTGTTTATGATATTTGTAAATCCTAACAGTAAAGGAACAATTAACCTCTTAGCTTTTCTTTCATGTAGGGTGATAGCTCCTATGTAAAGGATCGTTGGTGTGTGTTTGATGGATTCATGGTCTTTTGTCTTTGGGTGTCGCTGGTTTTACAGGTAATCATTTCACTTCTTTTTTTCAATTAATGTTTCCTTAATTGTGAAAAATACATGGCACAACCAAATAATTGTGAGTTGTGGAAGTACAGTTGTACTTGTCTCAAATTGGCTTTAAAAAAACGTGCTGAATTCAATAGCTCCGTAATTGCACATTGCAGCATATCTGCATTAGTAGTAGAATTTATCTTGATTAATTTTTCTTATTTAATCTGAAGCTTGTTACCATAAACTCTCTGCATGGTCAAAAGGAGAAGGAATGATCTTCAGAGAACCATTTATCCCTTACTCCATATGACAGTTGTGCTCATTTCCTTCCACTCAGTCTACTAGGATGCCATGGTGACTAGCTTAGGCACCTAAGGGGAGAATGATTCTGATGGTAAATGTTTCCCGTGCTGTAAGTGTATTGATATGGTGAGTGGAGTGGTTTCATATAAGATTGATTGCTCACAACTAACAAAACATTTTCCAAAATTCAAGTTAAAGCACAATGAGAAAAAAAAAAAAACAAACAACAAACCCCACATTTGGAAATAGTTTGATAAATTTTTGTAAAGAAGGAATCCTGGACATGTTGTGAAAAAGTACGGTGTTAAGGTATAGGTCAAATTGTGTCCTGCATATCAATCAATCCTTAACCTTAGGCAGTTTTTTGGGTAAGAAAAGGTTGAAGACTGACATTTGACCTGCAATAGCCTAAGGATTATAAAAGTTCTGTAGTGATTGCTGTTAGGCATGTATACGCTCTGACAAATGTTTTTTACATAGGTCAGACTTTGGTACATCTTGTACACAGGCAGAATGAAGGTCGATCATTACAGACAAGCACTGTAGATTACCCAGTTTACGCATGTCCAGCTTCCCCCTCCATTTTCTTAGTACTTTGAGTAAACATTAAATAAAGTAGTTACTCTAAGGGAGTGATAGACAAGGATTAAAACATGACATTTTCACCCAATCAGGGTGAACACTCTTTATGGAGTGCATAACTTATCAATGTATTGAGGAAATGGTTCCCCATTCTGTGTCTTGGCTGAAATTTGTGTCATAATTGGAGTCCAGGAGGAAAAGATACAGTTATGTCATGCACTTGGAATTAAGTGGAGAATTTATAAGCATGTTGCAATTCATAAGGCAATCTGGGTATATGTATTTTTATATCATAGTAAAAACCTTAGTGCTATGCAACATTAACAGATACTGATTTTCATATTTGGAAATATGAATCACTTCTAACAAAGTTGTGGGAAACTTACAGGGTAGGACTAGCACAGAAATAGGCAACTAACACAGGCTTGCAGAATCTTCTTGAGTTGTTTGAGACTGAGGCATTATGAGCATGGGCAGAGTATATTTTTGGAGGCTCATTAGGATAACTTAGCAATAGATTAAAGTATTTAGAAAGACTTTTCTTTTAAAAAAAGTAGTTAAAATGAGCCATAAAATAAACCAAGAGAAGACTGAAAATTAAAATAAAAACCATATGTAGTATTCATACTTTTGAAAGTTCTATAAATGAACACAGGCATAAGACAGAGTCATCAAGACAAAGTACTGATTCTTTTCTTTGTAGGTGTTTGAAATTGCTGAAATAGTTGACCAAATGTCACCTTGGGGCATGTTACGGATTCCACGACCACTCATTATGATTCGAGCATTCCGGATATATTTCCGTTTTGAGCTGCCAAGAACTAGGATAACAAATATTTTGAAGTAAGTAAGGCTGTTGTGCTTCAGGTAATAGCGAATATTTCAGTTTTGGCTTAGAAGACTGACTAGTAGTGGCCAGTCTTCACGAAAAAAGAACCGGGGAAGGTCTTTACACCGTCCAGCCTGCGCATTGGATTTTTTACGTGAGACACAGTGTGCGCGGAACTGAGCCCACCCTTTAATCCTGAGGTTCATCTGCCGGGGCCAAGCGAGCTTGGACGGTGGCAGCGAGGTCCTCAGGATGTAGATGGATTGCCTTACAGGGCTAACGAGCTCCATCTGCCCGGGGAGTGGCCCTGACCGGGAATTGAACCCGGGCCTCGGCGGAGACAGCGCCGTGTCCTTAACCACTAGACCACCAGGGGCTCACAGAAGACTGACTATGCAGTAAATCAATGACCCTTCATGCTTAATGGGCATTTTCCTCCTGAGTTTTAGTTCTGGCCAAAAAATTCTTGCTGTTTTCCATTTTTAAGGAATAATCAAGTTGTAGAGAAAATGATCGAAACTTTCAAATATTTAAACACATTTTAAAGCACTTTGCTAATAACTGTAGCCAGCAATTTGCAACCAATGGCAGTAAATTCTGTTCCATTAATATCACCATTTAATAATCAAGTTGAATACCCTTAGTAGGGTAATATTTGTAAATAAAAGTACATGAACACATACCCTAACCATTACAGTTACAAGTGTACATGTACTGGTGTGTATACAGAGATGCCTGTTTGCAAGCAAACACGCATAATTGTGATTGGTAGAGCATGTCCTGGCAAAAAGTGTAACGGTAATGTGAAGGAGGTTTTTTTTTTGTCTTTATTTGGTATAACCTTTATTCATCACCATATCTTGTCTGTATAAGTCATTAAATACTATTTTACAAAAGCTAGACTTTATGCATTTTATTTGGGCATTTTTGTTCCATTCTTTACAGCTTACAGATGGTTTAATTACCCTAACTTAGGGGTTTAGAAAAAGTAATTTTCCCCTTTTCTTTTTGCGCAGAGCAAAAGTACAGTTTTAAGGACAATTTTTCTGCAGGACGAAATACTACTTTCTTTGTATGAGCATATTTTCTATTCTAGAGATTTTCAGAGAAGGCTTCACATTGCCTGTGCATTCAGAGTTGTGTTTATCTTCTTTACCCAGGCGTTCTGGAGAGCAAATCTGGAGTGTTTCCATTTTTCTTCTGTTCTTTCTTCTGCTGTATGGGATCTTGGGAGTGCAAATGTTTGGAACTTTTACGTACCATTGTGTGACCGACGACACTCAACCAGGGTGAGTTAGCCTGTGCAGGGCCTGTTCTTTCCTTGCATATGTAGAATTGTAGTAGCGTCAGTGGATGTAAAACGGGCTTACTAGATTAAAAGCAATCCACCACAATACATTAAGGTAAATTCGGGAAACAAAAATGTTAGGAATGATGAAAAATACAAATTTTAACTGTGACAGAGATGTTACAAGTTGTGTCATTTGGCTGCAGTCTGAGTTAGAGAGTGAGTGACTGTATATGGGGTGGGATGGGGAGGTGATAGCAGGAAAGCAAAGGGTACTTTAAGAGGAGCATTGCCACTTGTGGTTGCTTTGGGTCACTAATGATTCATCAGCTTTTGCATTCTTCTATCTTTTCCTGGAATGTCTTGATATAGGGCCAGACCTAAAGTATGGGCCAGGACCACCCCTGGAATCATAGAATCACAGAATATTTTGGGTTGGGAGGGACCTTTATGGGTCATCTAGTCCAGCCCGCCTCCAACGAGCAGGGACATCTTCAACTAGATCAGGTTGCTCAGAGCTCTGTCCATCCTAACCTTGAATGTTTCAGGGGATGGGCCATCTACAACCTCTCTGGGCAACCTGTTCCAGTTTCTCAGGCCCTTTCTGGATTAAGAGTTCGCTGGGACCTGATGCTCCAATTTAAAGACCCTTTTTGTCCAGCTTCTGCAAAATATTTACGATATATATTTTACACTGGTAATTGAGCATACATCACATTTTGATTCAACATATACTTAAACACCTTGAAATACAATATAGCCTCTTGTCACTGAGATGGCTCATAAAATCACAGATAATATGCTCACATGTCCTGTTGAATTGAGGACTTGACTGTGTCCTTGAGCACCATTACATTGTGAAGGTCCATTACATCTATTTCCTTGTTTTGTCTCTGTTTCTTTGTATAGTAAAATGTTAGCTCTGGAGTTGTGGTCTTTGTTTTAGTCATAATGGGACCCTTTTATTCCTGTATTAAATTTGTCAGAACATAAAATAAAGTAAACATGGTAAGAAAGCAAAACACTCAGCTACTGAGCTGAATAAAATGTCTCATGATCACAAACCTCTGTGTCAAAGCTTTTTCTAAACTAAGGCCTAGAAACTATCAAATATAAAATGAGGGCATTAAGAACAGCAGATGCAAAAAAGATTGAGAAATTATTTGAGGATAGGCTAGACATTTTATGGTACTTTGTTAAATGAAAAAAAAAATAATTTGGGATATTTTCTTACTTATTTAATCAATAATACAGTAAAAGGTGGAGCTGATCTTCACCTAGACTGCACATTTATTCTTTTATTCTAACTCCTTTTATAAGAGAAAATCTTTATAGAACAGACTTTTTTTTTTTTTTCCATTTCCCACAGACATGAGAAAAAATTCTTTGTGAAAAATTTGTTTGTGGTAATAAGAAGATCTGTAATTCTGCAATTTATAGAATGTTGTTTGGAAAAACAAGAAATGGCATAGACAACACGAGAAAGATTGGGCATCATGTAATTGCTTGTGTTACTGAATTCAGCTTTTCTTTGAAATCAGCAGAAAAAGATGAAATGGGACGTAATAATGTTTGCAATATGTCAATTTAAGTTTATAACTTTAAGGTTATCCAGAAAGTTATGGATGCTTTTTCTGCATGTGTTGGGTTCTGAAAATGGCATTATTAAATAAAAAAATGGCTCTCTGAATATGTCATTATTAAATAAAAAAAAAAAGTATTCAGAAACCCTCTAAATTTT
Source organism: Empidonax traillii (assembly GCF_003031625.1). Taxonomy (NCBI): domain Eukaryota; kingdom Metazoa; phylum Chordata; class Aves; order Passeriformes; family Tyrannidae; genus Empidonax; species Empidonax traillii. The sequence goes on from NW_020956462.1 coordinate 25,226, forward strand.
AGGTTGTTGAAAGGCTGAACTACAGGAAAAGGTTAAAAGCTGCAAATATCCAGTGTAAAAAGTAATATTGAAAATCTACCTAAATGGGGTTAATGTTTGAAAATTCAGGTGTGCAGAATTAAGGGAATTTTAGACTTGAGGTTGACCATGTACCCCAAACTCCTTTTCCTTTCAGTTTTATCAAGTTTATATCTTTTTAGCTGTTTTAAAATTAGAAATCTAATTTAAGTTACTTTTTAGGTACCTGGGATAGGCACCTTCAGCAAGTAGTTAATCACTTTTGTCATCTCCAAAACAGACTTATAACTTGAAATGGCTCCCATGATTGTGTATGAGGACTACAGTTATATTGGACACCACTTTTTTTCCCTGGAAATGTTCCCCCATTTATTCTGATGAAGGGTGCTCACACAAAGAACAATATACTTTTTTGTCTTTGTTGCCTGACATTTGGATTTTTACCTTAGTCTTGACCTACTGCTCATTCCTACTCTGAAAACACTGATTTCCTCTTCTTGCCTGTAATATTCATCCTACACCCCCTGCAAACACTTACCCCTATCTCTTCTGTGTTTAATTTTTGAGGAATGCAGTGCAGAAGGTCAGAGTGGAGTTAGCATGTGACATCTTCATGTACGTCAGGGCTGACCTTTCCAGAGCTAGTTTATTAGCTGGGATGTAAGAGAGCACAAAAGCATGAAAATTGCCTAGCCAGGTTTTACTTTTGTCTTTGAGGTTCAGTTTCTCAACTTTATAATTAGGATTAAACATTCCTCTTAGAGGTTGATTCAGTCAGTCTGTCTCTCTGTCTGTCTGCCTCAGGTGGCTCCATTCCAGGCAATGGAGAGTAGCCAAAGTTGGCTGTACTTGTCCTTAAATAACTTCAGAGTCTTTAATGATCCACAGCTGTAAATTTGGAGCAAACCAGATCCCGGGTTCCCAAGTCAAGATCAGAAAATGAAAACCATTCAATTAGCAGCCACCTGTGAGAAGTTTAATTTTAGGTGATTTGCCTGGTATTATGCAGCATTCTATGTCAAGCAGCAAGGGTAAAATCTTATTTTTGCAGTCAAGGCTTCATCTATTTCTGACGTTTTAGAAATCACCCTTTTTAAGTCTACTGACTTATGAATTATTACTATGAAGGAGGCAATGTCTTTTGAAAACGGCATCTTAAAATCGTGCTGTTCTTTTCTATTTGAAAGGACATGGCATCCTCATCAGACAAGCATTGCCTCTTTGACTGCTGCAAGTTCTTTTATCTTTCCATCCCTCTCGATGCCCACACTACCTGACCTCCTGTCTCTCCACCTCCTCAGTCATTTTCTGATGTTAACTCTGACAAACAGAAATACTGAAGTGAGCTAACTGCAGTCTGAGTTTTCCTTCTGTCTGAGAAACCAACAGAATCTGACTTCCTTCCAAAGCCTGAAAAGTTTGTTGTTGTTGTTTGATGATAAGTCCTCTTTTCCTCCATTCTTACAATAGTCTTCCCTATAGGGAACAATTGTCTTCTTCCTAGACAGTTTTATCACTCATTATTCCCTCATGATTATGACTTATCTCTTTTCAGCTATGCAGTAATATCTTTTCTCTGATGATTTCTCCAGGCAATATATCTTTTTTCTGTCAATAAGTGATATATTACATGAATTTCCTTTAAACAGATCTTCTTTAGTTGCTTGAAAGACACACTATATGGTTGGAATGTAATCTATATATAATCCAATTATCTTGAGAAATCCATACATTATAAGCAGTTCGATAGGTGGTTTTTTTGTTATATCTGAGATTGAATTCAAAGAGTCAAACAAAATAAAGTGAAAATAGCTGTGTTCCCAAAGCTAGTATAATTTAGTCTTGGTCACCTCCAGTATATAAAATGTACTTCCACAAGGACAGGAAGGAGAGAATCTTTCCAAATCATTCCTGTGGTTATTAGAATATTTTATATATCCTTACATGCTAGCTACTGAGTGTTTTCTTTATTTTTATTGCCAAGACATTTGATTACAAAAATATGCTTCCAAGCCACATGATTAGTTTATATTTATTATATATTATATAAAATATTTATTTTATATTAAATATAGTTTATACTTATATTATCTCAGTCTGCACTGGAGGTAAGGGAAAGAAAGCCTCATCAAAAGAGAAAGGCTAATATGGCTAACAGCCTTAAATTTTGGCACTTACCTATTTCTTTTCCCAAAGTTGTTCTTTACATCTTTTTTTTTTTCCTAACATTTTCGATGGTGTATAGGCTGAATATTTCTGTACGCCTGTTTGCCTTGTCACCATGGCAGTCAATTTAAAATCCTTCTTTTTTAAGGTATCTTGTTTAAAGTAGGAGATGCCCAGGAAAACAGATAAGAAAAATAATTACTGCATAATAGAAAGAGCTAAGAGATTCTTGGTGATCTTTCCATCTGTCTACAGATAGGCCCTGAAAATGTCAGAAAATAGCTTCAAAGACTGGAGCTGAAAGCTCACCACAATATCTAATAGAGAAAATAAATACGATTAAAAAGAACAAAAGGAATTTGAAATACTGTCTCACACCAGCCATGGGAAAGTAAGAATGAGTAATCAGGTTTCTGAGAAAGGGAAGGAATCAAAGACCAAGCTTGAAAAAGCAACATAACAGGACTTCATTAGCTGAGTACATTAATTTATTGATTTTATTTAAAACAACCTGCACCACTTTAATATTGTCTTTGGGATTTATTCACAATCTCTCTTACTGGTAATATGTTTCTAGTATAAACTCCTCAGGAAGAAGAGAGATGGGAAAAAATCTTATTTTTTCAGGCCTGATGTTGTTTAAACCCCAACCAAAAACAATTACAATAAAGCACCAGTCAAAAAGGAAAGTAGTTCAGTTTAAATGGGATTCAGTCAAAAGGGTGGAAAGAATGTTGAGGTGGTGGCTCACATTGGTAGCTTGTATTGGGAAGAGGTCTTCAGGAATAGGGCTCTCGAAACTTTCAGAGGGCATGTGATTTCTGAGTAGTAATCCTGTTTTTGATTAGAATTTTTCTACAGATAGCTATCCAAAGTAATTACACTGTTGATTCATTTAGCACAGACTTTACAGTGTTTTTGTTTATCCAAATCCATTTGAAACAAAAAGGGTGATCTTTTAACAACAGTCCAGGATAGAGTGATGAGAAGCCAATTACCTCAGCTCCTGATGGCTCAGTAACGACATGTACTTGTTTGTATTAAGATTTGGAGCCATTTGTGTTCACACAATTCTCTGTCCCAGCACAGAAATTAAATTTATTGAACTTCCGCTCAGCCTGTCAACCTTTGTGGGATTTTTTTGAGAATAGATCCTTTTGAGTAATCTGCAGTGGATTTGATAGATTATTGTGAAGTTGGCTCACTATATATACAAGAATTTGAAGAACATAACTGCTTAATCTTCTCTTTGCCGTAAGGAAAGTTTTATGTTTAGCCACTAGATTTTTACCTTATAATTGCTGTACAGAATTACTGATGAGTACTGAGCTTTCCACGGGAAACATGCCAGGGTACCAGAAGTCAAAATATCCTCTAGTATATCATAAAATTGAGGGAAAGACAAAAATCACTAGAAAAACAGAATTCAAAGAGTGATCTCCACTGAATCTACCAAATGGGTGATTTGGTACTCTTTGCTTTCTTAAATATGAAGGAAGAGGGAAAACTACTATTCTTTATAGTGCAAGAGGAAGTCAGACAACTAATGAAGAGGGCTGTCTATAGGAAAGATTTTGCTCATATTTTTGTGATTAACTTTGTTACTTTGAATGGTAATAAATGAGTGATTTGAATTTAATTTCCTCTAATGGCAGTAACTAGTGATCAAACCAATAACTTGTGAAAACTGTTAATTAGCTGCAATTGTCCTGTTTTCATTTGGAAAATGACAGCACTGGCTTTACATAACAGAAGTGATCTGCCATGAGTAGAGTGCCATCTTATTTTGATGTTAGCAGACCTGTATTAGAAACCTAAATGCCTTGAATTTCCTCTCTGGCTATCAGAGAGAGAAAGGTTCTTCAGGAGTGTGGCTGAAGCCACCAACCTCTGAACTCTGGAGATGTATTTCTCTCTCTCTCTGTCTTCACTACTTAAAATGAGGTGGAATAAGTCAGGACGTCTGACCTGCAGTCTTTTATTGTGCAGTTCCTTCTAGAGATTCAACTAAGAGGAGCTGGATCTTTGAATTTTTGCATCCTGAAGGGTGAGATAGGGATTCATTTGAATCTTTTCCGAGATAGTGTGGAGAGTAGCAATAGATGGAACATCAGAGGCACATTATACTCTAACTTAGGTCATAAATGAAAAAATGCTACAGTCCAAATCAAATCAAACCTTATTCAGTATTACTGCCTCATGGGTCCGCTGGGTAAACCAAAGAGAAGAAAGGTTGAACTAAGGCGTAGCTCCAACTCTGCGGAATGGGCATACAACTAAGAAACACCTACTTTTCTTCTTGCTTATATTCTCTCAATGAGCAAATGAAAATCCCCATTTTTGGACCAGTCCTAAGGCAATTTCAAATCAGACTTGAAAAGCTAATCATGATGAGTTCTGGTCTGAGAGAAAAAAAAAAAACAAAAACATTTTCCATTCATGTTCAGGTTGATTCTGACTTCCTGGTTACAGCACAGACTTTTGGTATAAAAGCACCCAAAATGAATTGCTGAAAGTTACAAGTAAAATCTTGTACTATTCACCCCATTATCCTGAGGCTTCAACCAGTGTCTTAAAATTCATCATTTTAATTAATCTTGCTCATCCACAGAAAAGGTAAAACTCTTCAGTCTGCCCTTTAGTATTATTAGTATCTTATTTTTCTTCTGAAAGTCCTCTTCTTTTAATCTAACTCACAGATGCATTTGACGACTAAATTGGGTTCACAGAAGCTTTAATTACTTTATTTTTATTGCTTTCATGCACTGCATGGGATAGCAATACTTTCATTGAAATCTGTCAGTGTGAAACCAAACCTTCCTACAAAATTTTTCCCAGGCAATTATAAATGCAGGGAGATAACTATAGGTGCACCTATCCTGTAGTCATTTCTTTATGATACCAGAGAGACATACATATCTACGTGGATGCACACACAGACGTACAACTCCAGATGAAGTTTTAAAGAACAGCCTGAAATTTAGCAGTGTGCATAACTGAAAAGATGGACAGATACACAAGCGTACGTGTACTCATTCCACTTTTTGTAAACATGCTCAGCACATATAACTCAAGGATTTAAAAATTAATCTGGGCACCCTCATTCCTTTATAGTAGAATATGTTAATTCATACCCAGTTGTATGCTTTAAGTATGTTAGATTTATGATACTGCCATCCAAAAAGCCATTATAATATATAGGATTATCATAAGAGAGTATTTTATAAATATTTTTAGAAATCAAAATTAATTCATTGGCTCAAGCAGATTCAGATCCCCAGCTACTGGTAGCTGATGAATTTCACATTATGGTTTGCATTAGAAAAACCCTTAAATCCCAAGAGGCCAGCAGCGTGAGGGCATATTATTAAAAGTATTGCTGCCTAAATCACTACAATGCAATGCATTCATTTTAAGTGCTTCATTTAAGCCTAGATTATTTTTTTATTTAACCTCCTTTTGAAAACAAAAAAAAAAATGTTATGTGCACTGAGTATGATTTAGGCTAAAAAGGAAGAATCTCTGCTGATAGTACCTTTACAGAGACAGGCTGTTTTTAGACCACTGTCACTATGGGCTAAGTGTTTTCTGTCTCAAGACAATAAATAAGCATAAACTAGTACACTAGAAAATATTAGATATCTAGAAGTGGATAGAATATCACCAGATGTTTTCAATATAAAATGATTTAAATTGTTTTATTCCTCCATAGGCCGTATTCAACATCAATTAAATCCTGAGATACTTATTCAGCACATAACTAATTTTAAGCATCTCAAAAGTTCAATTAGGCAATGTGCTTAAACATCTTGCTCAATAGGGTGCCTTGATAGAATTATGAACAAGAAATAATTCATCCCATTAGACCAACTAAATATTTCTATGCAGAGTATTCTGTGTGTATGGAGTGCAGCATCAACTCAGCAGACAAGCTCAGACATCAGTTCTTCAAAGGGATGCAAAGGATCCAGAAGGAGGTAATTGACTCCACATCATCCTTCAATAACAAGACTGTTGCAAAAGACATAGGACTGTTACTCTGACATGTTTTTAACTGTCTGAAGAACATTATCACTACATACATATGTACACCACAACCTGAGTTGATGTGTCTTGGCAGTAAAGTGGCTGTTTTCCACAGCATCTGTTGCAAAACTGGTCTTTCAACCACCATGTGCCCCTGTGAGCATAAGCTTTTAGTACCTTCTAATTATTCTAAGAATTAAGGCAATTCTTCAAAGAGAGGTTTTGAAAACTTAAGAGACAAATTACCCAACATAGCTTCTAGCTTCCTGTTTTTTCTGTTAGCCTGATTTCTCTGCTGAAAATAAAAGAGGAGGAAAAAAAAAAAAAGGGGGATCTTTTTTTTTTTTTTTTATTCTGGTATTCTGTTAATTTTCTAAGATATCACCAGAAATCAAAATTACCAAGCTACTCATGTAGTTTCCAGATCCAGAAAATAAAATAAAAAACTAAGAAGGATATTTATTGATAAGATAATAAAAAGTCATTCCAATTGGCTCATTAGGTAAAGAAGTCAACAAGTAAAAATGACTTAGCTGGAGCTGAAGGATTTTCTGTATTAGTTGAAGAGAACCCTATGTCTGTCTCTGTACTAAAACCAGGCGCTGAACAGCTGCTGACTGAAGAGCTACTGCATTGGTAAAAATACCATAGCAGACATAAAAAATGGCTGGTAGATTAGGAAGCAAGTAAGTAGCAACTGTACAGCTGTGAAACGGAGCAAGCAATGCATGAACTAGGATCTCAGAGGAACTGGCACTGTGTTCTGTGCTATCCATTTTCATTGGTGACCTGGGGGACCCTGTGAACCCTGCTTCATCAAAGTCACACCGAGCATATGGTGAAGGATAACAAAAACCTTTGAGAACAGAGAAAGATTATGCAGTTCTGAAGACTTTAAAGATTACTCTCAATAACTGTGATTTAATGTCAAGTAACGAATTCAGAAAGTGATAGAACCTTAGCACAAAATGGACACTGCTGTATAGAAAGTACTAATACAGAAATAAGCTTGGATCAGATGACTGATAAGAGATAGTTTTCTCTTTAAGATATCAAGAATTAATAATTTCCTCTTCTGCTAGACATCTAACTCCGAACATGTAATTTTGATTAAAAATTTCCATTTCTATACATGTTTCTAAAAGATGCTTATGCTTTGCCATATTGCCAGAACACAAGGGCAAAGTAACAAGCTAGTGAGAATCTAGCAATAAACTTAAAATAAACCCAGAAGGCTCCATGGTGCAGATAACTTGTTCCTGAAGCTCAAATTAAATGGGTTCTGGGCTAGGATCAATCAATAAGGGTTTTCTGATGAAGTAATACTGTGGTTCTACATTGACTTTAGACAAGTTATCTCATGGGTATTAGTATACTACTCTCTTACATATATAGGTGAATTCTATCTATTAATTTGTCATCATTTTGAAAATCAGAATGATCTACTTCTCTGAAACAACTTCAGTGCATCATTCTGGACAATTAATATAGCCCATTTTTTTTTTATTTTAGGTTTTAAATTCCATATCATATCAGTATTTTATGAAATGAGATGTAATTTACAAGCTGAATTCCTAGTGGGAAAGTAAGGTCAGTTATGCCACAAGTATTCTGATTTTAGCAATGCTTTGGAGAATTATTTGAAATAATAAAATGTAAGGGCAAGATATGTATAGAGTGGCAGAATAATGGCAGCGGAACCTCCCAGGTCACAGATCTGATATAGCAAATGCTAATTGCTAGGGTAGCAAATACTAACTTCTTTTTAAAAATGCCTTACTCATACACTTAATCATACAAAAGAACAGATTTTTACACCAAATGCAGAATAAGATTTTTAATCACCAGCACTTCACATTCTAGATTTAAAGCTCCCTCCTGCAGTTCAGTCCATACAAATACAATACCCAAGACTTGTAACTGAATTTTATTTTCCGCACACAGATTGCTTGTGCTTTTACGATGCCTCATGGTAGCCCTCAACATTTAGATGCTCATCTAGGAGGTCACAAGTCTCTGAGTGCCCAATGCCCCACATAAGTGTCTTGAGTACATCATTAACACCAAATGCCATACATGGGTAGCTGCATCAGGCCCTTCAAGTTAAAAAAAAAAAAGAAATGACACTTTATATTTCCGTCCCAGTCATCAATCTTAGTTTGTTTTCCCCCTATGCCACTAGCCTGTTTTAGAGCACAGAATGTTGTTTTCCAATCAAAAGATTTCCCTAGAAGAATTTAAAGAATTAAAAAGAAAAAAAGGTAATAGCATAACAGTAATTAATGGTTTTAATTTTATACCAGTAAGAATCAGAAAATTTGAAATTAAGGTTCTTGCTGTAATATACCTGTAACGCAGTGCAGAAGGTAAGTTTTAAATAACTTTTCTGTTTAGAATATATCCTGTTAAAAGCTCAGATGGCTCATTACAAAGTCAAAAATATGAAAATATTTATTTTTTTATTCCAAGTTACACTTGTTTTGAGAGACTCTGGGAATATAAAAGATAGGAAGCCTAGATGGAAAAGTGCTTGTTTTTTATCTGAGTCCTTGTAAAAAAAAAAAACAAATGTGGAGAAAGATTTAAGTTTATTGGTTGCTTAGTGACCATGAAAACAGTCTAAGCACCTAGGCAAATTTCCTTTGATTTGTCTTTTTATATGTGTCTTATTTCCAAAGCCATATCTTAATTCTTACTGTGCTCATCCAGTCAAGTCTATTTTCTCCAGTGGGAAACTCTGAGCATACAACTGCTATTAACAGATGGTTCCCTGACCACTTCCTTACACTAGTGGTTTTTTTACAGACCTAACAGTAATAACAGCAGTTCCTGCACAATTTTTAGAATAATAATATTGTGCTTTAATAATTATAACAGCTTTGTTTCTATAATGAAGTTTTATATTTATCATTGTCATAATTATTACCATATTATGACCTCAGCTTAACAAGGACAATATAAACATATAAATCAGTTGTATTGGTATTTCTAAAATTTGCAGTAGTAGTTTATCATTATTATTGGGCATGATTTTTTTCTGAGAAAACTCAGTATCAGCAAACTCTCCTGTCACTAGAGTCAGGCACATATATAATCATTAAGTTCAGTGAACGGGAGTAGTACTGCAATTAAGATCTACTGATAGATCTTCTAGTTTGTGCAGAAAGAGACTGCAGCTTAGGACAATGCTGCTACCGGTGTCATTACAGGTTCTAGAGACTCCAGTAGCACTGTCATCCAAAATCACTGGTGACAGTTAAGAGAAGTTTCAGAAAGTACTTTTCTTGTTTAAGGATTACAGATTTGTTTAGGCACCAATCTTCCTCTGATATTTTATAGTCTTAGCATTCTAAGGGTCATTTTTAAATGTTATGTTTTACTTTTACTGAAATTTAAGTCTAAAGTCATCATGTACTGTACTTACAGAACCACTTTTCTGTTTTTAATCCAACAACAAAGTCTGTTTTATCTTTTAAACTGTAAGTGTGAAAATTTCATCCATATTTAATGTTTCTCATAATTATATCTGTGATTACTACTATAAAGCTTTCAGCCCTTTCTGGTAACAGATTGTCTCTGATATCTATTAATTATTTTTATCACATAAAAAATAAGATAGGGCATGCTTACAGGACTCATAGCTTTACAAACAGTATAAACACAAAGCTTAACTTTGGCAACATTCCATTTTTTACATTTTAGCTTGGCAGACACAGATTTCACTAATCAAGAATTAGTAACTGAGGAGAATATCAGACAGCATCTGCTAGGGATAATTATATTCAAATCAACAGACCCAAATAACTGAGGGCATCTCTTCCATTAATTTTTAATAAATCTTGAAATAGCAGGGAAATTCCAGAATGCTAATGTACCATAAATTTTTAAAGAACAAGCAGCAAAATTGGTTAGTCTGACATCAACCAAGACAAAAGAGTGAGCTGATAAAAAATTTAATTGTTAAAGAGTAAAGAAAGTTAATATAATAAATCCAAGGAAGAAGGATTTTAGAGAAAATAATTCTCATCATAGTAATATGATTTTTATAAGATTACGGATTTGTCTAATAAAATTGCCTAGATTAGACTTTGTAAAGCAATTCAGTCACTAACATGACTGATTAAAAAGTTTGCACTGTATAATATCAATAAAACACAAGCTAAATGGGCTGAAAATTGATTAATTGATATGTCAAAAAATACTTGTGAGTGAAATGATTATCTTGAACTACCAGAATCAATGAGGGAGAAACATGTACAAAATCAAGAGTAAGGATAGAAACATAAATAACAAGAAGGACAAGGCACTCTGACAAGTTATCAGAATCATTTGGTTGCCTTGATTCTACAAAATAAAATGTGCTTTAATACAGCCAAATGCAAAGTTATATCAGTAGAATCACCGAAAGCAAATCTTGTGGCCTGTGACCTCTGGAATAAAAAGAAGATGAAAATATTATAGAATAAAAATGCTACATGAGAGTTTGAGATGAGGGGATGTAACAAGGTATCCTCTCATATTTGTCCCAGTAACATTATGGCAAGAAAAAGCCAGTGCTTTGCTAGACTGTACAGAGAAAGAAATAATGAATTAATGTTCCTTGGTGTGTGGCACTCATACAAATTATGATTAATATTACATACATGGTTTTGATCCTATTTTAATATTTAAAAAATTGAGGGAATAATAGAGAACACTGAAGAACATACTTTGCAGTAAGACCTAAAGAGCTAAATAATGTTAGTTTAATGTTAAAAAGCATATTGAAAGGTGCTTCAGTTTTTGTAAGTGGATTCACACAGAGAAAATACTAGGAATTAAGGTTCTGTGCAATCTAGCATAAAAAAGTATAACAAGAATAGGAAGCCAGCTGTTGAAGCCAGACAAATAAAGGTGATAAATTAGGAACATTTTCTTAACAGTGAAACAGTTTTTGCAGTAAACAAAAAGTTTCTATGCTTATGATTGTTCTTCTGCAAACTAGTCAAGAATAGACACACATCTAGGAGACACACTGGAGTCAGACACAAGCTATAAGGTTTCATAGAAGGGAAACAAAATGAAGTCTGATTAGATGACCCAATAGTTTCTTTAAATTCAATGTGTAGATACTGTAATATTTTACTACTGCTAATATATTGTCTTTCAGTATATTTGCCCCAAGGAACGTAGATTTCCCACTTCTGTGCTGTGTTGCTTTGCAGACACTAACAGGGATGTGCTCAGGATGGAGAGGGGCAGTTTGCTGAAGTTACCTCTTAACTAAACTACAACTTAGGAAATAGGGCGATCACTGTTTGGTTTTGGCAAAGTACTATGTATTGTGGTTATTAACTGAGTGCTGTAAATTATTAGGAGGAATCAACTGCCTGTGCTTCTCCTTCCCAGAGTTTGGAGTACTTAAATAAGCCATGTTTATATGTACATGCCACAGGCACATATCTAACAGAACAGGGAGCAACAAACTTGTCCACCCTCCCCTTTTAGCTTCTATGTCCCTTAGCGCTGGACCTACCTAAATTCCTGTTGTGGTCCAGCATGAGAGAGCCTCCAGCAGCTCAGTCACAGCTGCCAGAGGAGCTGGGAAGACAAGTGATGCTTGGCCTCTGACAACAGTAAGAAATGATCAACACACTGTGTTGAGGCATTGGCCCTTGTCTCATGATCTTTCTATTTTTCAGTGTTACAGTCGTCAACATAAATCAGTTTGAAAAAATTCAAATCAGGTAAAATTTTTTCACCTATTCTAACGGATCATTACTGGACTAAAATCAAATCTGTTTCAGTCACAGCAGTGCCTAGATACTAATTATACTACACATGTAATGGTAGCACAGGTAATGCCTTTGGAAGTCAAAGTCATAGTATTGACTGCAGTTGAACACACTCTCAGGATCTGCAAAGAAGCCCGAAACACTAAGTGTCCAAATTGCATTACAGAGCAGTTGGAGCAGCTGAATGTCAAAACCTTCATTTCTTGGAGAGTCTTCGTTTTTATGGGCTTTCTAGGCATTAGCATGAAATTTCTGCTGTTAGTATTTGTACTCTCTCTACATAAGGTTGAAGTTTTAGGAGAGTGTTATCTTGCCCTTTACAGTAAGTCCTTAATTAATGAAAATAGTGTATACCAAAGAACATCAGATAGTAAAAATAACAGCTGATGTACTTTTCACTGTAGTCCTCTCGCTTTCAAATATTTAGTTTTGCTATGGGCTGAATTTATGTAACACCTTAATTTTTGTATTTTTCACAGAAATGTAACCTGGAATAATTTAGCTATCCCAGACACCCACTGTTCCAGAGAGCTAGAAGAAGGTTACCAGTGCCCACCGGGATTTAAATGCATGGACCTTGAAGATCTGGGACTAAGCAGGCAAGAGCTGGGCTACAGTGGCTTTAATGAGATAGGTCTGTCTTACTGGTAAAATCAATTTCAGTATCCATTTAAAAATGTTTTTAAAACTAGTAGAACAGATAGTTCATGTCTGCGCTGAAAAGGCATCGAGTGCTATCAGTATTCTGCTCAAATAGGGCACGTGCCAGAAAGAGAAGCTTGCTATTTGCTTTGTAGTTATGATATATTTTTATATTGCCTGGGATCCCAGGATTTAAATAACTTTAAAACAATGTCTTCATAAGTGGCCAACTGTTGATTATCACCAGTATATGAATGTGATGACAAATTTTTGTGTTTTATTTATGATTCATTTTAGACTAAATAATTCATCCTGTTTGTCTAATTTTACTAATAATTTTCAGGAAAAAAAACCAACCAAACAAACACCTAGAATTACTTTGGTAATCATCTTGTTACTAAGAAGAGGAGTGAGAAAGAGATATAATGTATCTGTGCCAATCTTGATCCAAACTGTGTTAGTCAGAATATCACTCAGAAAAATGATTGAGAGTCAGGAAGATTTGCAATACAGGTGCAATTTGTGTTCTGTGAAAAACCCTGCAGAGTCACCAGGAGAATATGATCTCTGATAGATGCAATGTGTCATGCTATCCCCATGGGGAAATGAGTGTAGAACAAAAAATCAGGAAAGGTGGCAAGAGCATGGGCAGCTGTGGCAAGATCCACATCCCAATGGAAAATACGCAGTTACTCTGTCAAAACATTTTGGTTATCTCACATTTATTTAACAGACAAAGGTCAAACAGGAGCCTGCAGCTGTAAAGTTTTATTTCTGGGCAGGTAGGAAAGTCCCTTCAAATAATAGAGCATACCCACAGGCTGCATTCCTTCTGATGCATCTCTTTGACTTGATAAACTTTTTTTTTTTCACTTTTCCTAGTCTGGGCTTCAGACTGTTATCTTGTCCCCAGCTGAATTTGAAGGTAGTCAAAAGGTTTAATGACTGAAGGACTGCAATCCAAAATGTTTTTTTTGAGTATTGAAAGCCTTTACAGCTGAAATGACTTCAGTTGTTTCCAAGGTTGCTGAATTTACAGAATGAGCCAGAGAGTTGCAAGAAATAATTTCAGAATCCTGCTACAAGTACTCTGTGATACCAAAATAATTTCTAAACAGAAACTGCCATTTGTGTCCATTCTTTTTTTTTCTTGTAAGAAAGGGAGAAAAACCTGATTTCAACCAAGCACCATTCTGTTTCCTCTGGGAGTCAGAAGCATACCAGTTGTATGAGTACTGCTAGCTGAATAGCACTGCTCATAGTATCAAATTTTATATAATTTTTTTTCTTCAGTAGATATCAAAGTATAACCCTGTCTGATCTCTCAGTCAACCTTCAGAGTTATTGCCATGCCTGGATGAACATGGGCTGAGTTCACAGTAGAACCTAAAACCATCTGCACATGAGTTCTCAAGTTCAAGATGGTTTGGCAGGGGAACGTAAGACAGATGTATCCTCAGTGGAATTAGGCCTCAGATTGAAATCACCCTTCTTATCTTGACATGTGAAATTTTTGTGGCACTGAAGGGTGTTATTCTAGCTGCCTACCTGGTCACCCATCAAAAGCAGTTGCAATGCCTTAGACAAGCTTAAATGGGGAGATTATCTGAATGAGGCCCAGAGTGCTTAATAAAGGATGCCTGTATGTTTTTAATGATGGGGCAGGTTGCAAAGACAGGTGAAATAGTTTGTCTGTGCAAAGCTGGTTAAAAAAAACAGAACTGAAACTCTGGTCTCCTGAGTCACAGGATATGTCACATCAATATGTCTTTCTGAGTGCTGCATTTTAAAGGTCAGAGATTGCTAACAGACTTAAGAGACTTGTCATTGATAAATTGTTTTTGTCTAGAAATAGGTAATCAGGATATAACACCTTTCAGTACAGTAGCCAGAAGTTGAATTGAGTATCAATTGAAAACTAATTACTAAACTTTAAAATACTGGGTAAGACACAGGCTTTGCCACAAAATGTTAAATTCACTTCCTCAAATCAGAAGTGTTATAAAACAGGATTATAACCAGCAAGTTTATCAAAGTTTATGTATTTTATAAATATCCATTTTGTGATTCACCTTTGTATGTGTTTGACAGGTAAGTAATGAAATCTTCTCTATGCAATTATACTGTTTTATTGTATACATTCATTGATTTTTACTTGCAGATATTACGATGCAGCCTGTCCTGCTGGATCTTGATATCTATCATTTCACAAAACACAAGAGAGAGCAGTTTGGCAGCTACTGTATAATTAGTAATACTTAGTTTGCAGCATATAAGTACGAACTATGAATATTTGAATTTGATAATTTCTGTTATTTTTCTGCTCTATAAAGAAAAAAAGAAAGGATTTTTACAATTTTATTACTGGTTGAAGACCAAGTTGTCCTAATTAGATAAAAGCTTATAGAGTTTTTAATACTGAGGTCTGTGCCAATTATGTAGTTTCATGTTTGGAAAATACCTTGATTTTTGCCATACCCTGCTCCCACTTTTATAAATGGCTTTGGCTTTAAAGGGATGGAAATTGGAAGGATAATAGTGTAAGTTTTGGTACTTATTAAAAAAAAATATTTCTTTCCCAAGTTTTCTATTTTTAGTTTTGAGGAGTCCTGTTTATCTGTTTTATGTATGCTTCCATGCAAGTATGTATGTATTGCATAAGGAAGAACATAGTTATAGACTGGTGATAAATGGGGCTCAAATTCGTCTTGTCAAGATAATCTAGGCCATCCCCTTCTGATGAGAAGCAGGCTTCATAATCTTTCCAGGCAACCTATTGTGCTGATTCATTGTCTTACTCTTAGGAAGATTTTCCTAAAGTATAACCTGAATCTTTCTTCTTTATGCAATTTAAGATCATAATTTCTCACCTTATTCACTATTGGCATAGACCAAACCTTAAAAAAACCTTTTTTGCATCTTTCCTTATGCCTCCACATAGCTCTAAATGCTTCAGTCTTTTTCTATAGGGCTTGTATTTTATACCTTAAATTGTTCTTACTGTCCTTCTCTAGACCTTCTCTGGCTGATTCACTACTTCGTTGAAGTACAGTACTGTCAGAATACCCCAGTAGAGCCATTACTTCATGTGTTTTTAAGCTCTGTTACAGTTTCTACGTCCCAGTGAGATGTTTTCCATTTTCAGAACAGCATGCTGTGGGTGATTCATGTTTTTGTGATTTATTACAGCCCTTGTGTCCTGTTGAAAGAGCTGCCGTCACTGTTTCCCATCCTTTATTTGTTTACTTACTTCTTTTTAAATGTAAACCCTTACATTTGTCTCTGTTGAATAGCATACTTTCTTTTGTTTTTCCAGACTGTTTCTTCAATTTGCAAGATCGTCTCTAGTTTTAATTCTTTCCTCCTGAAGATTTTCTATGCCTTTTCGCTTACTTGTATGTGAAATTAGATGAGTGTAATTTATTTTCTATCAACCTGGTCAAGAGTGAAAAATTAATAGAAACAGACCATGATCAGACTCTGGAACCTTGTTTGATGAGTCTTACTTTTCTGAAAAAGTTTCATTAATAGCTGTTCATAAGTACACCTAAGAACTGGTTTTGCACCCATCACAGAGCAGCATCACCTAGCCATATTCCTGTACGTTGCCATGGTGAGACATTGTTAGAAGCCTTTTAAAATCAAGATGTAGACCACCAAGTGTTTCCTCTCTCTTTACAAAAACCTGCCTCCATTCTGCATTTGTACAGCAGTGACAGAATAAGATTTGTTCTCCGGTTCTCCATATGTTCTCTAGTGCCTGTACCTTTTAATATATATTAATAATATGAGATTTACACCTGATGTTTGTCATGATAATTTTTCAAACATGGGCCACATCATCATATATCTACAGCTAATGCCTGTGTTCTTCAGTGTATATATTTCTGGGTTGCATGTAGGATGAAATAAACACTAATTAGTATTGCCAACTTTATCAGTTTAATCTCTAAAGAGAATGAAGATACTAACAGCCAGGACAGTTCTATCTGGCAGTACCTCTGGAAAAGTTATAAGCAAAAATCACAAAGGTCTATCTCATAAGTGTTTGTGAAACTGAAGAATCAATGAAACAGGAACCAATTAGCTAAGGTTCCAATACCTCAGATCCCTTTCTCAGTGATGTTCTGAAATGGAAGGAAGGAATAGTAAGGAAATAACAAGATGCCCCTCTAAGTGAACTGACTTCAGCTGTTTCAGGTTCCAGGTGATGAGAAGCTACAGGAAGTGACTGACTTCTAGAAAGTTGCTGATGAACTCAGTAGAAACCCAAGTACTCTTTCTAACAGTTTGATGTAGAACTTGCCATGTTAAGTATGTGTTGTTCTTAATCAGTGTAAGCCTTAATATTAAATTACCTCCTTTATCCATCAGGATGCCTGAAAGACTTTTTGAGCACTACCTGTGGGGCTGAGTGGGAGTAAGAGAAAGTATATGAATGAAAGGCTTGTCTGGCTGTGTGGATGTGGGTGGCAAAGCTCCTTACTGTTGACTATACCTGTATGGTACTGTCAAGCCCTTTGTTTTTTCAGACTTCTTAGCTGGTTTCAATTCAGGCTTCTGTAAGGTTGATGTTTTCTCCATAATAGAACAGCCTTCAGCCTTGTTTCACACTGAGAGCATCAGGTGCATTCACAGCTGGCATGTTTCTTCTTTCTGATTTTATTTTCTTCTTTGTATTTTTCCTAGCTGTGTTTAATTGCATGGGGTATAGCTGATAGCATGACAGTATTATGAAGCATGTAGAAAAAGTTGAGCTAAATATTGAGAAAAATTGCTTTTGTTTTGTGAACAGTAATTGAACAAATTATTAGTCATGTGATTGTATTTGTTTAAGTATTTGCTTCTGATATACCTAAAAACATAAATGTAACTCTTGAATTAAATAAGAGTATGCAAATCTTGGAAATTGAAGGGCTACAACAAGTACTTCTGCCTTATGTTTAACTGTTTATCTGAATATGCATCTACTTTAAGTCACTATTTAACATGTCAGTAATTGCTATCAGGGGCACACTAAGGGTGTTGGCAGAGCTGTCTATGTGGGTGCTGTTGGAAGGGGTGCCTCATAGACACAAATGTGCCAAAATCTACACTGTCATTGGATCCTGTACAGTTTTCATCCTTTCTT
>NW_020956462.1:43752-53014 GCF_003031625.1 Empidonax traillii
TATCTGAATATGCATCTACTTTAAGTCACTATTTAACATGTCAGTAATTGCTATCAGGGGCACACTAAGGGTGTTGGCAGAGCTGTCTATGTGGGTGCTGTTGGAAGGGGTGCCTCATAGACACAAATGTGCCAAAATCTACACTGTCATTGGATCCTGTACAGTTTTCATCCTTTCTTGTCCTCTTCATACGGTACAGATGCTTGTGCATTCAGATTTTTGAAACATCAGCCAGTAATCATTCCACATGCCTCATGGGTGCATCTGTAATCATCTACAGATGTACACTTACGGCTACATTACTGATTTTACTCATCACATAATCCTAGAGAAGGGTTTTTTAATGATTTACAGTGCTACATATTGCTTCAGTTATTCTCAGAAGGAAAAAGGAGTCCTGAATAAAGAAAACTAGAAGTTAAAAAATATTCTACAAAGTAAGCTGGAGAACTTCTAGGCCGTGAAAGATCATTTTGAAAGGAGAAGAAGTAGATCTAATTCTATCCTGTATTATCAACCCATCTGTCATTAGCTAGAGCCAGTATCCTATTAAATGATGCTAATACTTGTACCTGCAAAGAGTATTTGACAGAAACTACCATATAAATGGCCATTTTACATTTAGGAGATAAACACACACGTAATATATCTTGGAGACAAATAACAAAATTTCAATGGTAAATGGTAGTCTTAAAGGTTAAGTAGAAGTGACCCATGTTTTTATATAGTAGTACAGTGGTCAAAGTGAGAAACCTGCATTCTGTAAGGATACCGTGCTAACCCCCATGAAGGGATTGAGCAGAGCATAGTTCCTTCCATCTCCCTCCCTCTGAGTCTACAGCAGCAGGAATTCCTGCAGCAGGCATCAGAGGAAAGCAAGCAACATGAAACTGGTTACTAGAGGGAGTTTTATAAAGAGCTGCTCTTTGTCATTCTTCTGTGAAGTTATTTCCAATTTTTCTCTATGGACCACCTCACATCAAAATGGATAAAATCACCTTTAAGAGGCTGAATGTTAACAAGGCATGCCAACATAAAACACTTGAAAATCCAGCTTGCCATTCCTACTGCCTGTCACTGATGGCAGAGGCTAACCTTCTAATTACTCTGTCACCCCTATGCACCTGACACAGGCCGCTTAGCTCTTGGTGGCAGTATGAGCAGACACTTGGTCTTTCCAGGTCCTGGGCATAGGCAAGAGAGGAAGGTGGGTTATGACTAATTAGCTGTCCTAAGCAACTGCCTACTTTGCCAGCTCTGAGACTTCAAGATCCATGAGGAAATTCTGAGTTAATAAACAGAAAAAAAATTACATTTTCAGGTTATTTGCTCAAAGTAGGAAATACAGCTGATAGTGCAAAGGATTGCAAGAGTTTTTAACAGCATCCCAACATGCCTTCTTCCTCCATTCACTGCCCTTTCACTACCTGAGTGAAGCTGGTGTCATTTTGCACAGACACAGATGGACAAAAATGCAGATCAGCATCACCACCACAGCCTGAATCCCTTGGCTCTCAGTCATTTTGTATCTGGAATAATAGAAAGCAATGAGGGCATGTAATTGTTTAGTCAGAGCCTCCATTTAATTTTACCCGTAAAGGTTGAGAAGTTGAGCTCTTATGAAAGAAGCATTAATTCAATAACAATTTCATCAAACTTTTTGGTCAGACTTTTATTCTATAGATGATATGTATTCTTGATACATGTATTGAGTCTTCATGCTCTGTTTATCCTAGAAAGTACATCATAGTATTAAATGCTTTAGTAATCTTATTCCAGTTATGCAGCTTTTGATTCAGACATTTTCATGTAAAGTGTCTAATAAGAAGGCCTTCATCCATGACTACAGCCTGTGGAGTTATCATGTGATAACATGACAAATGATAGTGATGGTAATGTGTGGTGTCAGATGTAATTAGGGAAGCCATTCAGACTATCTAGTAATAAAACACATATTTTTTAAATGTGAGCCAAAATGATTTAAAGTATGCCCCATTACTCCACTGATCGCGAAACCACTGAAAGCCATTATTTCAAAAATGGTGATAGATTTTTTTCTTCACTGAAATTCCTTCTTATGTTTGCACACACAGAGCAATAGGGCCCTGACACCAGCTGTGACACTGTTGTGGGTAAAAGAGTCTCCACTCAGGGAATTTTACTTATTTGTTTTACTGCTAATTAATGTAGTATAATTACTCACTCAGGTATTAAGAAGCAAGGAGGACAAATAGTTAATGAGACACTTAGGGAAAACATCTTTCCTTCATCACCTGTTTCAGCTTCAGTCCTCACACCTCTGCTCTCCGTGTCCCAGTCTCCACTCCTATGCTCCTGCGGCATGTGAGGTAGGGAGTGGTGCAGGAATCTGGAGTGGATGCGTAATGCTTGGGGGTTTTGTGGTGCCCGTTCTTTTTTACTCTTCTGCTGCTGCTCCTTCCTTAACTAATCATCTCCTCTGCTCCAGGATGGACTTGGCCATGGGCTGCAGTCCCCTGACAAGTGTCCCTGCTCTGGAGTGCCCCCCAGTACCAAAAGCCTGCCAGTTATGCCCACCAAAGGTGCCTAAATAAACTTAGGCATGACAGTCACCTTTACATAGGCACTTTCAGAGAGATATAGAAGGGTTTTCATGAACACAGAGGAATAAAGTAAACAGTCTATATACCCTGTGCAGGTGAGAACAGTTTACAGTCCTCATTGTGTTGTTCATCTTGGGAAATAATTCTAGTTAAGAAGGATGTGAACACTGTGAGGAATGAAGCATGGCTATGTTAATAAAGTAAATAAGTTCAATTTCTTCCTTAGATATAATAAAAAATTGAAAGGGAGTCAACTAACAAATCTCCATTTGGGCTTAAGGCACAATACTGTTTTCACTGGTTGCAGCTTGTTAAGGACCTGGTTACGAGGCCATGTTTAGTTTCTGATCAGAAAGAGTTTAATAACAGAGGGCTTTGTGAGTTTGGTCTTTAATTTGGGATTTCATTTTATTTGACAGAAAACGTACTAGTGAAACTCAGTGGTTGGAAGTCAAATGTAGACAGATGTACTAAGGAAAACATAAACATTCAAGGCAGGTCCTACTTGACTATCTTGATATCCTTCTATGACAAGGTAATCCTGTGGAAAGAGACCACTGTTTCACTTTACTCCTACTTTTATGTTTTCCTGTTTCCCAAACATGATTCTAAACCTGTTTTTCCTCCCTGTAGTGAAAAAATGCAGATCTACAATATATTCAGTTTTCACAGAATATAAAAGAATTTTTTTACATAATATTCCTTTCTCTTGATACTCATATTTGATTCCACTCACTGTTTAGCCACTCTTTCCTTTGAGATTACAAATGCCATTTTGCATAGAGGCTTAGATTCAGAGAACAGTAGCAACTGTCTTTCTATAAGGATTTTACCCACAAATACCCTTTTCCATTATGCTATTCAGCAGAATGTGTAATTTTTGCCATCAAGTGAGTCTGAAAGTATTGGAAGCTCTATTTGTCTTTACATTATGCTTGCTTGTGGTTTTTTTAGTACTAAATCTTGTGCAGGATACAGGATAATATCTTTTAGATCAAATTTTCCTCTCACTGAAATTTTCTTAAACTGACAAAATGGAGAGATTTAGCAATGCATTGTGTAGAAAATTCATTTTGCTACCAAAGAATATTCAGAGTTGTCAAAGAAGAAAAATAATATGATTTCATTCTCAAATTGGTGCACCAAGAAAGGACCATTGCTCATGAGAAGAAACAGAAATGAAGACTAGGCAAACTTAATTTATAAAAGTGTGCTTCAATATTTCCAGCCTTGGCAGCGTCCTTGGCACATGCATATCTTGCATTGCACAGGAAAGCAGAATCTGGTAAACCAACACCTTGCAGACAATAGACAGCAATAAGTTTTTTCTCTTGACCTATCTCCACATTCTGCAAAGTAGACTTTGTGTTTTGATCCTTCTTGATCCTTCTGCGCCTTTCAAATAAGAAAAATTAGCATGAACTTTAAAATTAACCACAAAGTTTTCCAAGTGGGTCACCAGTTCTGTAGTTTCCACGGCTGCAGTGTTGTAGGGTGGTGTGGTGGTGGGTCACTGTTTCTGTGGCTTGGCCAGGATGTCGCACATTATGCTTGTCACTTGTCCCCCTTGAATGAGTGCTTACAGTTTACTGCTATGTGAACTTTAGCTCAGCTCCAAATAGAGGTGCCTGTTTTGCCGCATTAGGGGGCTCAAAGACACTTATACTGGGTTATTGCCTCTGCAGAATTATTTCTTTATTTGGAGACAGCCCTGTCCTCATTATGCTTGCTTTCTCCATATAGATGTGAGTTTATTTGAGGGTTCATAAACCTTGTAATCACACTAACAAGTTATAAGCTATTTCCCAGGATGACTAGCTAACAGCAGACTGGTTTTAGAAATGCTGATATCCTCAGTATGGAGTTTTCTCCTGAGCAGACACTGAGGGATCAGCCCTTATTTACTAACTTCCTTTGATCCTAAATATGTATACTGTTTATCTTTTGCTATCACTTGCTCCTGCAGCCTGACAGTCTAGGGTTTATAACCCTCTATATATTTAAGTGAATATCCCTGTACATAATACTCAAAAAATTCAGTTTTTCTTACCTAAAAGTTATGCAGAAAGGTTTATAAAACTCAGACAAATGCATATGATTCACTCTTTCTTCCTAGTAGAGATGAGATATGGAAGTTATCAAACAATTTGGTGCTGATAATGTTTCCAAGGTAAGTGGCAATTAGCTCTGTTCATCAAAAATTCTGTGGCACATAGTAAAATTATTATTGCTATAGAACGACTGAACCTGCCTTTCAAATGTGAAGGCTTGATGAACCTTTCACTAAAGAAGTGTAGTTTGCTAGACTTCTTCAGATTATTTCAGTTTAGTTCTTCAGTATAACAATTCTACCTAAACAAGCAGAATCATTTTAAAATGGAAGTGCTCTAGCAAGGCCATGTTAGTGAGTTTCCATGTGTTGTGGAAAGGAGAAAACATGTAATTTCTTGATTTGCAGGGAACACAATGCCAAAATGATCAGGCTCTAGATGGGAGCATGTTTCTTGAAAAGTTTCAGTCTCTTGATTCATTTAATTCTTGCTCCTGTGGAAGGGAGTCAAATTTGTTGTGTGTTTGTAAGGGTGATGTAGACTAAGTTGTATTGGATAATGTATTAATAGAGAGTCTTTCATGAGAAATTCTTGGCAGATTAGAAACAACTGTGTTTTAAGGACATTATGTCAGGCCATGAATTTTCAATGGAATGCCAATGGCTTTAACTAAAGGTTATGTCTCAGCTGGCGGGCCTGCATGTCTGAGGTCTTGGTTCTGTATACTGTGGCTGTGTCAAAAACTCATAGCAGAGACATATTTCATTGCTATTTCTTTATTCCTGCTTGCTTTTTATGGGAGAAAGAAGCCTGATAAGTGGGCCAGAAGGCAGCTCCAATCTCCCTTCCCTAGGGCTGAGGCACCAGGGTTCTACCACTCTACAGCACACGCCGACTGCTTAAACTGCTTGTAATATGTGGGTACAAGGATGTGACTGGGATGCAAATATTGGCTGTTACTGATGGTCACAGTCAGCTCTTTGTATTTCTGTTTTGGAAGAGTAACACAGAGATACCTACAACCACAGACTTTTCACAAAGGATAATAAGACAATACATGTGGTTTAAGAAAGCTGAATGAGTGGCGTGAATTAAAAACAAACAAAAAACCCACTTTCTTAGCTATTTGATATTTCTCTGGACTTCACTTTTCTCAGGTAAGGCCATTCTCGTTGCTTAGTTAATTAAGACTTTTTACTTTTAAACAATTGTTTAGAGACATACAAAAATTGCACCAATAATGTCCATTGAATTAGCTTTTATACTAACAAATGGTATGTGGGAACTTGCAGAGATTTGTAAACTTAGAGTAATTTGAGCAGCCCTCCAGAACTGTAATTTATTGCTGTGTTAATCCCAAAGTAATTGAGTCTTGCATTAAACCAGGCAATCGGGTGAACCTAATGTGAATAGATTAGTATAGCTGTACTGACAGCCAAAGAAAACTTTACTGCTGCTGAGAGGCTTCAGTGGAACATACTTTCTCCTGCCATTTCAGGGTGTTCTGTGTTAGCTTCAGCAGCTACATATATAATGGAATAAAAGAACTTTCCAGAAAGCTTTACTTTTTTTGTTGTTGTCTGTTTTGTTTGTAATTGTTGACCTTTCCTGGTGGACATCTTTTACTGTTATATGTAGTTTGATATATCACTTGTGTTATTGTAGTATGCTGCACAGAATTTAATCATGTCTCCTATGTCTCTGTTGTCCTCTTCCCTCTCTCTTTTTTTTATTTTCATCTGTGCCTGGGAATGCAGAAGGGGTTCTTTTGGTTAGATTTCATTTTGAAAGTAGGAATTTTGAAATTTTCCGTCTAATATACCCTCTGATTAGTACTTGTGTAATGGGGATGGCATTGTTAAGAAAAAATAAATTCATACTTGCTACTTTCAGGTAAAGGCCCATAAACTGTCACTGATTGTAAGCTGAAAAGGTGAAAGAGCAAAGTGGGGCAGAAAGGCAGTCTTATTAGATGAGTATAAGAAAAGAAAAGCTAAGGCAGGTCAAATGCAAGGTTTAATTACATCTGATTAGATTTTTTGAACTGTAAGCTCTATCACCTCAGACATATCAATTCCTTATTGACATAAACATTCTTGTACTGTTCTTAATTTAGCCAAAGTAGCATAGTCTTAAATTCTATGTAAGCAAGTTTTCCCCTGAGATCAGCAGGGGATCACAAGTATAATAATAACAACAAAAAAAAAATCCCAAAACAAACAAACAAACAAAAAACACAAAACAAAAAACCAATCAATCAACCAAACAAAAAAACCACACAAAAAAAAAAAAAAAAACCAAAAAAACCCCACAAGCCAACAAAAATCCTCAGCCAAAACAAAACAAACACACACATCCCCCCAACAAAAAAACCCAATGCAGTAGAGCTCACTGGCACGAGCTGTTTGCTTCTTAGTGAACCACTTAAATATCCCCACCTCGAGCTCCCTATTGCTCTGCACGGCAAGAGGAGGTGTTTGCTCCAGCATAAGGGTTTAAGGAAGCCTGGAATGGAGCTTGCTGGGAAATGTGGTGCTGGAGACACTGCAGCAGCCGATGGCAGCCTTTGCACTGCATGCTCCGGAGGGCCAGCAGCCTGTCAGTGCCCGCTGCTGCTGTGTGTGTTAAATGCAGTGTAAGTACTCTTTCCACAGGTGACCTTCTCATGCTTACTTTCTGCTTCCCCTTCTCCAGCATAGCAAGGCCCTCCAGTGTGATTTTGAGATGATACATGGTCTGTGAAAGCAAAGGAGGAGATTTTCTTTTGTACTGCTACTACAATTTACTTATAATTCCTATGGAAAGTGTGACCAAAGAAAGGGTCAGATAACTTTGAAAGCAAAGCAATCAAGGGACACATGCATACTAGCAATGTCGTGGTCAAAGGGAAATAAATGCACATTAAGACCATTTTCTTAATGAGGATTTACTAAGAAAACAAATAGAACTGCTTCAAGCAAAACCAACCTCCCAGTCCACCAGTTTTCACTCTGCAGGAGAGTTGAAGAAAGGCTTATGTCAAAGACAATAGCTATTTGTGTGGATAGTTACTCAATAACTGACAGCCTGACAAGGAATGGAGAACAATATGAGAAAATGGAAAGAGGAGTTAAAGGTTTGACAGGTGTGTTAACAGTCCAGAAACAAAGGTGTGACTAATTTCAGCCATGCTGGGGAGCAGGAAGCTCTTAGCCAATAGACAGAGAATGAAGTTACACAATTAGAAATCTGTCATTCCATACCCAGAAAATTAGATCCTTTCGGTTTAATTATCAGTCAGTGCCATTAAGACAATATAGCTCTGCATAATGAAAGCTGCAGTTACTGGATAATAGAGGTAATTGTTTTCACAGTGGAAGATTTTCACTTTCAGACAAGAGCTTCAGGATATGACTGGTTTACAGGCTTTGACCTTCAACACTTGTGTAATGCATGGGACACGTGGTTTTTATCTTGCCTTCTGAGATCTGATTATTTTATCCTTTTCATAAAGTTGGTGGAAACAAGCTAAAACACCCACTAGAAATACAATGTGCTATACTCATGCAACATGCCCTCTGTTACTGTAATTAGAGCAGCTTACCAAATTATCTTTGATTTAAGACCTTTGATTTGATAACACAGGGCCAGCTTGCAGCTTGGCTTTCCCACTTCTGCTGGGGAATAAGGGGGAATAATGCTATTCCAGAAAATCTAGTTCACAGATGGTGACTCTAGCGGGGGGAGCACTCACAGAGCAGCAGCTTAGGTGTGACTCTCCAGCACAGCAGCTCATCTGTCGTAACTGGCTTTATGCATGCTGCTACCCTTGCAGTACCCTGCAGCAAATGTGTTATGCCATGCTCCTTCTTCATTAAATTGTGCACTGTGTTACTCAAATATTTAAATATTGAATGTTTCTTTTCCTAAGTGTCTTTTCCTTGTTTTTCTTAGGGATTTTGTGTAGTTACTGTATTCTACTCCATCGTCAGTGTCACGAAATTGCCACATGAAGAAATTCTTACACAGTATCTAGTATGCACTGAGTGCTATTTGAAAAGACCTAGGTTAAAGGCTAAAAGAACAGTATAATATTTTGAATCCCATGTGAACTATTGAAGTACTTCTTTAAAAAAAATGTAAGACCATTTGCTTCTAGTTACTGTCTTTCTCACAGCAACTGAGAAAGAATAGGAATGACTTGAAAGAACAGAATCTTACCTAAGAACATTAAATATCTTACGTATACTTAACTCTGATCATAAATTTTGGTTGTGAACAAACTGGGACCTAGATCTTGCAGTATCTAGCAGGTGAACTGAATAAATCTTTTGAATAAACCTTTAAGACAGAAAGCCAAATAGCCCCCTTGTATTCCGGGAGGAAATAGTTGGTGATTTACTGAATCATCTGGATCCTCACAAGTCTATGGGACCAGACGGGATCCATCCTAGGGTGATGAGGGAGCTGGCAGAAGAGCTTGCCAAGCCGCTCTCCATCATCTTCCAACAGTCCTGGCTCACGGGGGAGGTCCCATATGATTGGAAGTTGGCAAATATCACCCCAATCCATAAAAAAGGATGCAAGGCTGACCCTAGTAACTACAGGCCTGTCAGCCTGACCTCGGTGCCTGGCAGAGTTATGGAGCAG
>NW_020956462.1:54671-59293 GCF_003031625.1 Empidonax traillii
AAGCTCTGCCAGGGGAGGTTTAGGTTAGATGTTAGGAAGAAATTCTTTACAGAGAGGGTAATCAAGCATTGGAACAGCCTACCCAGAGAGGTGGTGGATTCACCATCCCTGGAGGTTTTTAAGCAGAGATTGGATGTGGCCCTTAGTGCCATGATATAGTAATTGGAGTTGGATCAGGGGTTGGACTTGATGATCTTGGTGGTCTTTTCCAACCCAATCTATTCTATGATTCTATGATTCTATGACATCTAACAAATAGTTACAATTTTTCTATACTTAGGACTGCATTGGGAAATACATCTTGATTTCTTTGCCATAGGGGCGTTTTTGTTCTATGAATTGTTTCCATATGCAAATCATTGCTATCTTTCCTAAAATGTCTACAGATATTTTCAGTGGACAGAGTCTTTAATTATTCAAGCTGCCTTGGAGGTTCTTCCTAATACTGTGCAGATTTTAAGACTTTTTGAAGACATGCTATTCCATCTCCAGGGAAGTTGTGACTGGTCATCTTGGGAAGTGTCAACATACACCTTCTTCCATACTACAGTCAGAATTTTCTACTGTCATTCAAAAGCTCTTTCAGAAGGTTATCCTTCACTTTTCCAGCAAATCTGTGCTACTGTCACCTTGCAATAGAGATTAATGATCAAAGTAATGATCATTACTTTGCCTCATTTCATCATTGTATCAACCCTCAAGTTAAGAATCTCAGTCCACATCTGAAGAGGAGTTAACCACACAAAGCTATCACCTTTTCCTTTCCACTGTGAAGAAGATTGCAGTAACCTAGCTCCAAATTTTGGCACTTACTTTAAACAGCTACAATGAGATTGGATGACTTTGAGCCCCTGTTTTCAGCTAAGCCGTACACTTTTTAAATCAACGATACTGAAAGAATTAAATCACTTCTTGCATAAAATTCAGAAGAAGTGAAAACAGTTAGCAAATCTGCTGTTAGAAGATCTTATCAGTCACCAGTGGGACACGGACATCTAACCGTTCATAGGGCATAGATGGTCTGTGGTAACATCTACAAGATAAAATCTTCAGAAATGTGTTCTATTTCATGAGCAGCTGACTCCACACATAGCTGATTCATCTTGACAGAAGTTACCCAGGGGCTGAAAAATTCAAATAAGATAAATTAGTCACAACAGGACTTCTGTATGTCTCCTCCAATAAACTGTAGTGCTGCTTTATTCTAATTACCTGCCTGTGGCAGGCTTTGCATGGTTTTAATACTGGTCTGTGTATTGCTTACATATCCTTCTGCCTTAGCCATTGCTATATTGTACATATGAACATTTTTCTTACATTTGTTTTACATCTGATGTTTTTAGTCATTTTACTTAGAATTCTGAGGTGACAATTAATTAAATGCCTATCACCATCTCTCAAACAAAGAGCTTCAGTTGCATTATTACTGCCTAATCCTCTTCTCTAAAACAAACTCCAAATGGGTTTTCTTTTTCCTATTTTTTTTTCCACATAGAATCATAATTCTGTCATTACTTGGATGTTTTCTTTTTGTCCTCATTATCTGATACAGAGCTGTGTGAATAGTGAATAATGGTGATTCACGGAGGGGTAGTAGCAATGAATGGAAATTGAATACTTCAAAAACCATCTAAAATTCAGCATTCTACCATTATATCATAGCCACAAATATTGATTTCCCTGACATTCACATAGCAAGGTGTCAGTGCTCTGGAAATAGCTAAGGGTAAATTCTGCAGTTATTAGGGCACTAAGAAATCCTGAAGAGAGTTTGGAGTATCAGGAGAGAGTACTGTTTTTGAAGAGTTGCTATGGGATGCTTGTAGGATTAATTTAATAGACAGCTGTATGGTTATTTCAGAGTCACACTGGTCTTTGCAGTCTTTCACCTGATCATTTTATCCAGTGAAGAATGCTGCTTCTACTGTGCGCTTACTCAAACTGTGGTTTACTTGCTTTCTGCAATAGTTTCACAAGTGTCTTAAACCTAATTGAAATTTACTGCGTTAGTTACCTCACACTTGTCTGTTTTTTATTCTCCTCAAATACTTTACCAGATATGTCAGATATGATGCTTTATGTTAAACCAGACATGCTAGTCTCCAACAGCATGTCTTTCTCCAGCTGCTTTCTGATTTCATTCATTCCTTAGAAATCCTATGAAATCCATAACACACATGCTTTCATGGATATGTGGACTCTTCATATCTCCAAGAACTATGACTTCTTTTTTCTTTTTTTTCCTCCTTCTAAGTGCATCATTAAGCAGTCCTTCATTTTAGTTGAATATTAGAATTATAAATAGATTTAACCAACTATGCTGACAGCAGTTTTTAGAGTGCTCAAGGGGTTAGGACTGTTGTAGTAAACATTTTTGACCAAAGTATGGAGGTATTGTTAGTTTTATATGCAATTCAATTACCATAATCAGATACACAATTGCAGTTCCGTCCACAGTGTCCTCAGGCACAGGGTGGGAGGTGAAAGCCAGGAAAGAGTTTTCACTGGGGAATTTCAGTGCAGTTTAGAGTAAACAGATATTTTGTAACAAAAACAGTCTCTGTACCAAAGAATTAATTCCCCAGCTGTGGTGCATGAGCCACAGTGCTGCATTCTTCCTGAACAGGCCACAATGTTAATCCTTCCTGCATAACTTCATTAGAAGCATTCTTAGAAATCTTCCCTGTCAGGAAGCCAATGAAAATGAATTTTATTTTTGTACTCTTTGCTCCTTGTGGATTCAGTCTATGTTATTTAAAACAATTGGACGCTACTGGACTTAGAAGGAGTTTGCTTATGGCCTATATCATCAAATTTACAGATGAAACCTTGTTTTTTCAGCTGGAAAGAATCTCAGTGTTGCTCTTGTTCACTTTTTGTGACCATAGGGAACTGTATCATATCCATCATTCATAAAACTATGGAAGATTTTAGACATGTGAGCCTATTTGGAATAGTATTGGAGTTGTGCATGGCTTGGAGGGAGCTATACTTGGTGCAGGCATATCCATTGGAAAATAATGTCAGGAAACAGAAGCTACAGTATTTCACTACTAAGCGCTGCAGGAGTGCTGCTTTGCAGTAGATTCGGGCTGTAGTCTGACATACAATAAGACCCACAGTAGCGATTGCGGAGGATGAGGCAGGGTACATAAAGGGGTAACTATCAGCATCCCTAAGGGAGGCACAAAATGCTGCAATTAGACCAACATAATGCCTTTGGGCCAATTTTACACTGGACGTAGGAGAGCAGATAGTATCTGCTGTTGCACAAATTGGGGTGCAGGTAGACAGTGCAAGTGTAACCTTTCAGTTAACCTCAGTGTAACCTAAGTGAAGCCTTAGAAAAAGGGTATTTTTAAGGGGCTTATAGTAAATAAGTACTTCTTGTCATGTAGCTGTGGTGCTTTTGACATAGTAGTCTTACAGACAGCCTTACAGACAGAGTTAATTTATCATTTAATCATGTCTTGAGTGACATTTTATTTATTCATAGTGTTACTTTACATCTCCTACGGAAGTTAGATCCACAACCTATGACTCATGAATGCTTCCTTTATCAAAGAAAAATAAAAAGAGTTTTTGCTGAAGAATATGATTTTGCTGGTTCAGAGGCAATGGAACTTGACACTGAAAAATCCTAATGCAAGGTGTTTTTTGCACTTTGAACTCCATTTCTTTGTAGTGTCCATGTGCAGCTTTTGGAAGAGGTAGTGTCTATTGCAACCTCAACACATTACTTTATCCATGTTAATATATATTTTTAATAACTAGTAAAGATAAGATGCTGCATGAACCTTATGGAATTCTTTAATGCTGTAAAATTGGAGAAAATCAGTAAAAACTTCAAAAAGATACCTATTTGAAGACAAAGCTCATTGCTGCCCCAAGACTGAGTCACCTGAGCCTATGTCATTCCTTATAGATGCTTAGCTGATGTATTCTTAAAGAGCTCCCAGGAGACATATTCTACAGTCTTTTCAGTTATTCCAGTACTTGCTATTGCCTACTAGTGGTTATTTCTCCTCTATTTCAGTTAATTCTGATCTAAGCTCATGAATATTACTAAAAGCATTTCATTGATACCTTTACAAGTTTCTTAGGAAAGTCACTGGAAAGAGTTCTAATCCCAGAGCACCACAGATCTGTCTGATGATCAGTTTTGGAAGCAGACTTTTTTTTTTGAGGTTCTCAGTTGCATTTGTATTTATTTAGGAAAACCATCTCTCAGATATTGTGGAAACAGTTGTGCTTTCTTCATGTGACTACATATTGTAGTATCAATCTCTAGCTTTATTTTTAGTGTGGCAGGCAATTTAATAAGTGTTTTGAAAACACCACATTGATCAAATACACTTTTTTCCCAACATCTTTTATGTTTATAAATTCCTTTTATAAATTCCTCTTTGGCTTCAAGCATTAGCATTTGTTTTCTTCAGCATCTCAAAGAATCAAACTATATCCAGCTATCTGAACAACAGCTTACATGGCTAACTTTGGGCAGTGTGATTTAAAAACTGTGATCATAATTTTCTCCTCTAAAATATTACAGAAATGTGCTAGCAGAGGTTCCAAATAAGGATTGGGATTTGTTTCTTGTTCTGAAAAATATGAGAACATAG
>NW_020956462.1:59610-140229 GCF_003031625.1 Empidonax traillii
TCAAAGAATCAAACTATATCCAGCTATCTGAACAACAGCTTACATGGCTAACTTTGGGCAGTGTGATTTAAAAACTGTGATCATAATTTTCTCCTCTAAAATATTACAGAAATGTGCTAGCAGAGGTTCCAAATAAGGATTGGGATTTGTTTCTTGTTCTGAAAAATATGAGAACATAGTGTAACACACAAAATTTCTACCCTAGTCGTGGTAGGACTTGTAGACACATTACTGAGGATAACGTGTTTATAATGTCCAGCAGTAACTGTCCTTAGTATGCTTTTAGTGATGCCTTTGACTTCAGTGAAGGGAGTGGATAGACTTCCAAAGTCAGGTTGTTTTAAAATTGAAGCGTAGGCAAAGAGGTAGTCACTGTGAAGTAAATGGCATGCAGAAAATCAGCCCTGAATTTACAGATAGCACTTTTTTGCACCTTCAGATCCAAAAGTTCTGATTTCATTTCACCCACTGAAATTAATTTTCATATGGAAAATGAGGTCTGTATAGCTCATCCTTTGAGAAAAAATTGCTAGGACTGGATCTGATCTGTATTTCTTGTGAAACTGCTTTACTAAGCAATGCCAAAACTTTTTTTTCATGCGCAGTCCTTTTTTTTTAAAACCACATGTTCATGTATATCAGTACAAAATGCCACATTTTCTACTTTAGCAAAAAGCTTCGAAAAAAAAAATGTTAAATATCATAAGTCTATAAGGAATTAATGCAGATTTGAGTCAAAGCACAGAGCTGACACACACCTACACAAAGAATAAACATCTTTGCAGGTAAACTTAATGCTGAGGAAAAAAAGCAAAAGGCTTATATGAGGGAAAAAAATAATCATTGCTTTGACAGAGAGAAATCCAGGAAATTTCTGTTACAAGTGTGTGGAACTATTTTCAGTAGTGCATAAAGATCAGAAAGCTGCCCAGGGAGGTGGTGGATTCTCCATCCCTGGAGGTGTTTAAGAAGAGACTGGATGTGGCATTCAGTGCCATGGTCTAGTAACTGTGGTGGTAGTGGATCAAGGGTTGGACTTGATGATCCCAGAGGTCCTTTCCAACCCATCTGAATCTATGATTCAATGAAAGGATTTCTGAAGAAGGAGGTAATATTGAAAACAATGTTTAAACATAGTATATTAAAACTCTGGATGTTCTCTGTCCCGAGAAATACCTGGCAGTTTATACAGCTTTTCTTGCCAATGGTTTTGATTTTCATCTCATAATAATCCTGCCAGCTGGCTAGTCTATTAGTGCTAGTCTTCCAAGAATTCTTTCGATAACCAGTAGATCTCTGGTCACGCAAACACTTTCTTTTAGACAGTTAAGAGTAAAAGGAGTCAGATGTTACAAGAATAGGTTTTCTTTTCAATTCAATATTTTGTTTTCTGAAGGAAAGGAAAAAAGTTGTTGTATATTTTTGCTGATGTATGTATGTATGTATGATTTTTATTTTAAAAATACCAGATTCTTTCTCTTTTTACACCTAGCTCTTTTGAAATCAAAAATCTTTGGATAGTCACATCTTAGACATTGATTGTGTTGCTATTTGAGGAGAGTCTGAGTCTCTAACTTAATACAGCCTTCTCTGAAACAGAATTATCAATGTGCTTATCTAACAAAGATACTGTGGGGTTCAGCACACTAAACCACTTCTCTGTCTCTGCACTCCCTCTAACTGGATGTATGAGGCTAGTGGGCAAACCTCTCCCTCACATCAACAAAGTAGGTAAATTATTTTACTTCTAGTGGCATGTAAAAGGCACCAGGGAGTCCTTATTTCATTAATAAACAAGTCATTGAGTGAATGTCATTTGGGTTTCCTTGTAACAGTCAATCATAGAGCTCCTCTCTCCAATTTAGGAAAAGAAGATATTGTTTTTTCAGTTTGACTAGTCTCTTAAGATGCATTTGACGCTGTATATTTACACTTGTTATTCCGATGTGTGGAGGCTAATGAGATTTCTAACCTATCTGGTTTTATAATGTCTCCTTCACCAGCTTTACTGTCTAGTCTTTTTTTGACAGAAATACATTTATCTGAGTGCTGTTACTGTCTTATTTCTGTTCACTGAACACTCAGCAGGTCTTGTTAGGTGGGATTTTCTACTGTTGTCTTTTGGTGAAACTTTTATACATAAAAGAATAAAAT
The DNA here is from genome assembly GCF_003031625.1 of Empidonax traillii. Classification (NCBI taxonomy): domain Eukaryota; kingdom Metazoa; phylum Chordata; class Aves; order Passeriformes; family Tyrannidae; genus Empidonax; species Empidonax traillii. The sequence continues at coordinate 61,765 of NW_020956462.1, forward strand.
GTTGTTCAGACATGCACTACAGCAGAGCAAATCAAATTAGGATTCTTTGGAGAGAGATTTTTTAAAACATCTTATTTAAGATGACAGCATTTTTACAACTGATTATGGTAAAATCTCATGCAACTGCTTTTGAAAATTTATTCATTCAAGAGAAAGAGGCTGATCTCTTCATTTTAAGAGACAGAGTACATCCTCAGAGAAGTGCCTACAATGCAGAGGAACCAAATGAAACTGAAATAGAACTTTAGGGCCAAACAATAGCTTTGATTTTCTAGGTTCACTTAAACGGTTGTTTCTCCTACCCTATGGTAAAAAAGAATAAATAAACATAGCCTTCATAAGCCGTTGAAATGATATACTGTGGAATTTCCTCCTTCAATACCTTCCTGTCTACCAGAGTACCTAGCCTGCTGTTACTCATTGTCAGACCAATGAGTAACAATCATTTCACACACAGTCACCAGCTTGAGTTTTGTAGAGTGAATTTCAAGCTTTCTTAGGTCCTCTTCTTCTCTTAAATCTATGCTGAGGGTGAGGAGATTCTTCACTTTGTTACATATTTGTTCAGTAAGGTTTTCTTAATTGATGATTGTTTGGACTGTTTGAAACTTCAGGATGAAGAGAGTGCACTGCAACCTGGAAATGAGGAAGTACATTGTTGTGAAGGTCCAATAAAATTCGCTGTTGTAGGTACTTGCAAGATCTTTTTTAGCAGTTTCTGGACATCATATTCTTTTCTTCATGGACTGTGGTAGTCTGGTTTTTCTCTAAAGGTTTTTTTGTCTTGAGCTTCTCTGATTTTTCAGGGAAATAACACACAGGAAATGCTCTATTCGTGTCAGGCAATTTCTTGTAATCCATATTTCCCAAATATGCATGCGGTTTTAGGTTCTTTCTGCATCTCCAGGTTTCCCAAGTTTTCATCTGTTCAGTTTCTACTTCTTTTCCTATAGTGCATTTTTATTGCTTCCACACAGTTTCATGCTTTTGATACAGTTGCTACTAGCTGACCAAACTCAAGACTTGATGAAACAATTTCTCATGCTAAAGCTTAGAGTTGTTCTACTTATTTAACTCTATTTTTGGGTAAAGTATTGTCATGTTTGAACCCCAACAGCCAACAAAGCACCACAGAGTCAATCCCTCATTTCCTGTCCCCTGTGGGATGGGAGAGAGAATTGGAAGGGTAAAAGTAAGAAAATTCCTGGGTTGAGATAAGAGAAAAATGACCAGCTGACCGATGCCCACCCAGTTCCCAAGCAGCAGCAGCAGCCCCCAACCAGCTTTTCTCCCAATTTATATGCTGAGAATTATACCATATCATATGGGATATCCCCATGGTCTGTTGGGATCAGCTGTCCAGGCTATGTCCCTTTCCAACTCTTTGTGCACCCCAAACCTGTTCACTGATGGGGTGTAGTGAGATCAGAAAAGATCTTGACCCAGGGTAAGCATTGCACAGCAGCAGCTAAAACATCAGTGTGTTTTCAGTGTGTTATTATTCTCATCCCACATCCAAAACACAGCACTGTACCTGCTCCTAGAAAGAAAACTAACTCCATCCCAGCCAAAACCAGGTCAAATATCATAATGGTCACTTAGATACGGAAATGTAACTGTGTGAGTATGTTCTATGGTTTCATTGTTTCATAATTCTTTCAAAGCAGATATTACAAAGCAGATATATTTTTTATCAAGTAAGAAAATTAGTTGATACTGTGATGCATGCTAGCTTTGCTGTTTCATGACTGTACTTAAAATCAATTAGATTGCTCTGTGACTTGGGAAAGCTCATGCAACAGGTGAATATGTACGAACAATGTATGAAAGTCAGTGCTAAATTTACATGTCCTGCATTGAGGAAGATTTGCATACTTTTTTTACTCTCTAAGAAAGGAATTTATCACTACCTTGTTTTTAATAGTCATTCCCAGCATTTAATATATGGCTGAATAACAATCTAAATACATAGTATCTGTACTAAGAAATTGTCTTTAATTTGCCTTTTTAATATGATAACCCTTAAAATGTTTGTTAAATTTTAGATGTAACTGTTTTGTGGATTTTCTAAATTTTTATTTCTGGACTGTCACTTTTGCTGCATAGTTTTAAAGGCAGCTACATGTATAATATACATATATAATGTACTTTAAAAGAAGTAACACTCCTATAAAAAGATGGTTCATTTTCAAAGGAATAAGCTGGTAAATTATAGAGTTTCTTCCACTGAACATTTTTTATGTTACATGTATTTGTCATAACATTTACTTTAACAGTCATTTACTCTACTATGACTGTACTTTAAATCAGAAGCGTTTCTTTGGAAAGGCTGAGGTGGTAGAAGGCCCATCTTCACAGCATTTGTCACTCTTTAAACAAGGGTCTAGGAGTTTCTGTATTCTTGGTTTCTAGATCTGGAAAAGGAGTATTATTACAGTTTGTTAAGGACAAGCACAGCTATGGTAGTGTCCTACTTCCACGCTTCAGCTTGAAGCTCTGCCCATTCTGTTGAGGATGAGAGCCCAGAGATCTGAGAAAAGTTGTATCCTTAAAAATACTCTCTAGGGCAAAGTAGAGGTGGGAGTGTTGACTGTGATGGAGAGCTTCCAGGTAGCTGTGTGTGAGGTGTGAACAATTCACAGTTCAGCATTTCCTTTATCCTTATCAACTGCCAGTAAATTTTGCAAAGTTGCCACACACACAAAAGTGATTATAAAAGAGAAAGTATATTAGCCCTACTAGCTGTGTAATTGCCAAAAGAAAAAAGCAGACAGTATTTCAGCACATAAATCCAGCTTATGAGCTCTGCTGACATTTTGGATCCCTATCTGCTAAGTTATTTGTGAACATATAGCTAAGGAGCACTTTAATCAAAAAAGTATTAAAGAAAAGCAAATATAAATGCTAGTCTGGCTAAATATCCATAAACAAGTACACATAAAGCCACTTTGAAGAATGTTCCTCTCTGTTTACACCTTGGACTTGTTCACAAATGTAAAGCAGATTTCTCTTTTCAAAGCATAAAATATTACATCAGGGAGCTCAAGCACTATCACACGTAAGACATTAATGATATAATTAAACATGGACTGCCATGCTCTTGTTTACCCTGTGCAGTCACTACATATGCCAACTTTGCTACATTCTTATCAGTAAGCTGCCTCTTCTGAATATTAAACATGTTTCTAAAATACTTCCAAACAGTGCAGCAAAGTCCATAATTTTTTTTCTGGAAGTTGACTGACTTCCTAGCTGTTACTAAGTCTGTAGGTCAGATTGCATTGATCCTAGCACTTGTATTTGCAATGTTCTTTATCTCTTTTGTGCTTTTATGTGTACAGTCTCTGTCTGTAGTCTTTTCTAATATGTAAAAGACTGAGAAAAATTGTATTCTTAATCTTCTTTTAAGGAAACAGATTTTCAAAGTGAAAGTTCGGTAAGATATTGCTTCTGTTTGTTGAAGTCACTACACTTAACAAGGGTTAAAAGACTGGGTTTGGAATGGCAGTGCGTTTTTTCTGCTGTTGTAAATAGGTCTTTTCCACAGCTCAGTCACAGAAGTATGGGACAGGGATTGAGGTTTCAGCAGAGGAGCAGAACATTGGCATGTTTTGGCTTTCTTCTTTTCCTCCTCGTTTCTGCTGGCTGGCACACTGGCTGGTGGGAGTCAGTTTGGGAGAGTAAAATAGATCACTCACTCAGATGCAAGGAAGAAGCAAACCTCCATGAAGCCATGCTGAATTTGATCTTTTTGTTGATTTCAGTCCTGTCTGCCAGCTGCTTCCCAGAAGTGTTAACCACTTTTTCCTTGCATTTCTGGGCAATTTTTGTTCCCTTCTAGTTTCACCAAAGCAATAGTGTAAGACAACTGGAAAACCCGGACTGCATGCAGTGTTTTACAAATACCTTGATAGTGAAAGATAAGGCGTAAATTAAAAGCTGACTGCTCACTTGGAAAATCCATGCCCTGCAGAAACATTCAGCTATGTGAATTTATGAGTGAAAGTGAGCAGGGATAGAAACAGGCATGATAACATTTCTGTAGCTAAGCGAGAGGTCATTGCTTTATGGGCAGATCAATCACAGAGCCATGTTAAAGAAGACTGTCTTTCAGTATGCAGCACAGCAGAGTGAAATTAGACAGCAGCACCTGCCAGAAGGCGGCTTAGTTTTGCTGGCAAATAGGAAAATCAATCCTTTTGCTGGCTCACTGGGAGGTTGTCACAGCCTGCGCTCTGTGGGGTGGGCGCTCCGCCGCTGCCTGATGTTCCAGATGTGCTCGAGGTGCACGACCTCCATCTAGCGGCTGCTGTATAGTTAGTGTAAGGAGAGTGTCCCTGCCTGGCATGGGAGGCATTTCATGGCTGACAGTAGATAATGTTTTAAGCTTTTAAGAACAATGCGTGCATTTTTACTTGCCTGAATGATTCCTAATTAAAAAGGGAAAAAAAAAGATTTTTTTTCTATTTTTTTCCCATTAAGTGGCCCTCCTGTAAATTTTCTTTCTCTGCAGTTTCACAGTAGTCACAAGAAAACTGACATCAAGGTAGTCAATAAACAGAAACTACACATGCAGAAATTGCTGAAGTTAATTCATATCTAAGGCTAGTTTTCAATTCTCACTTGGTATAGCTACAAATCACATAGCACAAAGATACTAATTAATAAGAGACAACTCCTCAACACCATATATTCTCTTCCTCAAATAAGATGGGGTTTTGAATCAAGAAGTAAGAATGCAACATAGAGTTAGGAGGAAAGGATTCTGTTTCCAGATTCGGTTAATTTTCAATGTGATCTTTTAGATCTACTCCTTTAATTCTGACAGTATAAAACTGCAGCATTATTCAGTGCACTCTCTTTTTCGTTATGTCCATTTGCAGAATGAGTTGATTATAGAAAGAAGTTATTTCACAGAGCATGGGGGTATCACACAGTCACAGAAACAAGCAGAAAATCCTGTGTTTACAAAATATGCATAAATATAAATACAGTGTGTAAGATGCATAATGATACTATTGCTCTGTCAATTATGAGTCCTTTCTTATAAAGTAAATACCTTTTATATTCATTAGTTATTTAAAAAATAGGGGTTTGAGAAAAACATGTAGTGAACAAGACCTAAGCCCACTTCATTTTGGTGCTGAATGCCCGTACACCTAATATGAATATGGGTACAGTTTGTCTCTAAGTGCTGTCTTCTATACAGTATGAAGCAAGGGGAAATGTCATTAAAATGATTAAGATTCAATCTCTTTTCCAATATTTCACTAAATCTTTCATTTTCTGAACTTTTTTTCCTTTTTTGTTTTGATAATGACCATTTACAGTTGTAAAACATTTCCAAAGGTAGAACTGTTTATTGCTTTGATAAAAGCAGCGTTTTGAGATTGATACACGTTAAGATATTGATTTATGTAGCTTTAATCTCTACTGAGAAGTGTTTTCCTTCCTTTTTATGATTAACTGTCATTGGGATTAAAGGAATTGTTTTAATTGTTACATCGAAATGTGAAATTTATTAGACAAGTTCAAACAAAAGCACTGAAAGACAAAAATTTTAAAGCTTGTTACTTTATTTTACCTCCTTTGTCATCAGAAAGTTCACGGTAAATTAACCAAGGTTTAGCCATCTACTGAAACAAATGGAAAAATTATCATAAATATTTGCTAGATGTTTTTCTTTACTAACATCTAACAATGTTTTAGATGCAGATGTTGAAATCCTACTCTCAAATGCTGCAAGTTGCCCATGCCAACATGCTGAAACTGATGAGCAGTGTCATAACAACCATGTGTTTAACCCTCTTCATGATTCAAAGCCTTTTCATGACTGAAATGTCTCACTGATGTCTGCAGTTGTGTTGCATGAATCATGATCTGATTTTTGAGGACACTGACAAGAGGTTTTGAAGTAACGGGGCCTGTTGCAGATTGAATAGCCAGGCTCTGCAGGTTTTCAAGCCCTTGTGCCCCGTGACACCCATGTTCCTGCTGTTACACAAACTACAGAGAGATCTACGCTCTCATCTGCCTCTAACCATGGGACTCCTAGCACTATGCTGTCATTATTTAAACCCTTTGAACTAGTAGAAGAAGGCACAATGTCGCTGATTGAATACTGACATCTGTGGAAAAAGAGAAAATTGCCATTTGATATGAAGGACATATGTTAAGTTTCGTATGTGGCAGCATCCCCATGTTTGGTTTTCTGGGATGTATCCCACCATCACTTAAAATTTTGATACTTTCTCTCCCTCCATATGGCTTTGAACATGTTGAGAAAAACAGAGCATGTTGTTGTGAGAGTCTTTTAATAACTTACTCATTGGCTTAAGGAAGATGTAGTCAAATATTAAATAAATAATCAGAAAAAATGGAATTGGTGCTGATTGTCCTTAATTGTAACTTTTGGAAGAGCAAAAACATGCACTAAGGCAGATGTTAACTAAGAATTACTCTTCTTTTTGAAAGCAAAACATTTCATGGTGTTGAATCCCTTACTGTCATGCTTTATTCTGGATCCAGTTGAAAGAGTATTTACAGAGATATTTAACAGCATGGTTCCTGGCATCAGTAATGAAAGCTTTATCATTTTCTAGTCACATATCTTAAGCAAGAATGTATATTCATTAGAGTGATTGCTTTCTAATAGCCTTAAGAACACCTCTACTAGTTATACGCTAAATATGTGTTTACTTTAGTGTCACAGATGAACACATACTATTTAAATTGGGCTAATTGTGCATTTTTGTCCATTCACAGTATTGCTTTACTGTGGCAGATGGCCCAGTGATGTGTTATAAATACTTTGCATGACATCCCCTCTATTTTACTGATCTGCACTGTGACTTTCCCATTGGTAATGACTAATGACAGTTTCCTAGCCAGCAACTTTTAATAGATTCCATTTTTTTCTTTAATCTCTGCCTGTCCTCAACAGCACTGTTTTGTTCAATAATTTAATCAGTTCAGCAACCGTATATTATTAGACAATTGAACCATTACTTTTTGAATTTTTGAAATGCAAAATACCCATGAAATAATCACTGATGAATATTTCAGTATTGATAGAGACCACTCACTCTTCTGAAGAAATGGAAAGGGCTTTGCTTGAATTATGCTTGAATGCTTTTTCTTTCCTTTTACTTTTATTTCTCTTCCTTGGTACTCAGAGCCTATGCAGTAAATAGGAAGGAATCAAATAACTAGAAAAATTAACAGAAAGGATTAACGGTTTTGTCTACTCACCATGCCCATCTTAACCGTTCAACACCAACATATCAAAGGTTTGAGTTTATATAGAAAAAAATTCATTCATTCCTGCCTCCTCTTATCAGTGAAGATTTATCTGCAAAAGGGACACCCTGAAGCAAAACCGCCTCCAGGTTCATCCCATTTTTATTAGCAGACTGGGATGTAGATGCTGTGAAATCAATAGGAGCTCCTTATAGGCTGGTGTGATTTTTTTGGGAAACTCATGGACTCTGAAATTTCTGACCAGAACCCTTCCTTTCTCTGTGAAGAGGATCAGATAGTCAGCTTTCTATCTTTGTGTTGCTAGCAGCTGCTATGTTTTGCTAAGGGCACTGCTCCTCACACTCTCTCTCTTTTATCCAAGACATTTCATGAAATGAAGCAGTAGTGAAGCAGATCGAGCGGGTGGCTGTAGGACAATTCTGTGATTTCACAGCAGTTTGTGAGATTTCACAGTTTAATTTCACAGTTTAATTGTGTTTCTTCTCTGAACAAAAAATTACTTCAAACAAGAATGCCTAACAAGCCCTAACCAGTCTGTAGTTTGAAGCTTTCATTGCTTCAATAAGAGATAAGGAAGAAGGACAAACTGGCTGAAGCCTATTATCACTCAGACATTAGGTTGAGTTTGGATCCAAAGTTTAAAATAAGTAACTAACTGTATAGCTTTTAATCAAAAGTGGTTTCTGCACACATAAACCTCTCATAACTTTCCTTTCATCTTCTCTCCCCCTCCACAGAGTGATATAGGAAGCTCAACTTAAAAATGCTTTTTTAAGGCAACACTTGTATGTTAATGCAGCTACCCACCTGAATTTCAAAACTGTTCAGTAGCTTGCTGTAAGTGCTTAACTGTGTTTGCTAGCATCAGGCACCTTCTTGGTGTATTGCTGCTTACTCAGTGCTGCTGATATTAATAGTGATTTTTTTCACCTACTGAATGTTGATCCTGAGAGTTTTAATTAAATCTGCCTTTTCTCAGGGAAGCTGCAGAAGTCACATTGATGGGACAAATTCTGCCTTTGGAGACATTTACCAGTGAACCCATCTAAGGGATAATGCCCATGGGTCCAGTAAGAGAAAGGAGGCAGTCTGGCCTGTTACAAAACCAATTCATTTTCAGTTTCAAAAGGAAGAAATGTGGAAATGCAGCAGAAAAACTTCTCTTTGGAGGAAGAGAGGAGAGCAGACACCCTTTAGAAAAAAAGGAAAATAAAATGGTTAAAAGTTTATTGTTTGCTGATACTGATAACTTTCAGGGAGGCTTCATGCCAACTTTTCATTTTTTCCCTCTGACAGGCACAAGCATATTTACTGTTTATGAAGCTGCTTCTCAGGAAGGCTGGGTGTTCCTCATGTACCGAGCAATCGACAGTTTTCCCCGATGGCGTTCATATTTCTATTTCATCACCTTAATTTTCTTTCTGGCCTGGCTTGTTAAGGTACTTAAAAATATGTCTTTGTAAAGCAGTTTGAAATGTAGATCTTATTAGATTTAATTTCTTCCCTTTTCTGCTTGCTGAGCTTTGTGTCAGCTACTCTTTCTTGTTCTGTTTTTCAGAATGTTTTCATTGCAGTCATCATTGAAACGTTTGCAGAAATTAGAGTGCAGTTCCAGCAGATGTGGGGGTCCAGGAGCAGTACTACTTCAACTGCTACAACCCAGGTGAAGCACTTGAGATGCTGAGATTCTCTGGGTATTTGATTTGGTTTAGTTTATGAATTAATAATAAGAAAAAATTACTGTTATATACATTTGACTTTGTGGGTTACTACCTATATTCTAAAGTTGATATATGAATATTCATATAAAAGTTAATTCCATTGTCCATATCCGCCTAAATTGCATTATACAACTAGTCATTTTTTAAAAAAGATAGTAGAGAAGATGGTAATGTGGTTCCCTACATGGCTAGGTATGCTATGGCTGTGTTTGTATTTTCTTCTAATAGAGTAGGTAATGGTTTTTTATCATGTCATTGGTGGGTTTGAAATTAGGGTTGCTATTGAATATCACTTTCTGTGCTAAGGAATAAGAGCTGAAATTGCAAAGTTGTAGCTGGAAGAAGAGAGGTCAGAGGGTAGCTGAAGCATTTGCAGAAGTTGGTCTTGGAACTGAGAAGGGTATGTTGAGACCAAGGAGGAAATGAGGTGTTGGGACAATGAAAGAGCCGTGCTAATGGTTGGGGTAGTCACAGAAAGTGAGACTCTGAATAGAGATAACGAGTGAGAAGAAGCCAAGACAGGAAAGGTGCTACATGTGTGCTGCATAGTGGGAAAACCCAGTACGAAAAATGAGAGCTAATGGGCTGAGATTTAAATTCTCTCACTCATTATTTTAACAATCAGGTTATGTGTTCTGAATATACAAAAGACCAGGCTTTTTCGGCTAGTGCAGTTTGCCATCTCTAAGAGGAACCAGTGCAAAACAGCTGTCTGCAAAAAGCTCTTGGGAGGACAGATTTGAGAAACATACCCATGAGGGAATTTTTTCTAACTATGTAGCTAGAGATTATTTATTTTCTTAAATCAGAGGATTTAAATTTTCAAAATTATTTATTAAATATTTTCGGATATTCCTTTGGTTATTCCTGTAATCCATATGTAAATCTAATCCTTTTCCGCCTGCTGCTACATTTTTTGCCTCAAATAGACTTCATGGCAATAATTTCTAATCTATATTTGTCTTTCTCAAAGCACAATGTATGATATCAATTTAAAATCTAAAAAAACCCCCACTTTTCTTCAGACCGCTTGCTTAACCTGGGAAACTTAATGTTCATTTCTTCTCTAATAGGACAAATTCCTGAGCCATATAGGCTTAACCAGCATACTCTGAACTAGAAGCTGGAACAGAGAGATCAATGTAGAGAAACACAAGTAGCAGCTAACATTAAGTAATTTCAAATACCCTGCTGCAGACAATGAAATGGTTGCTTTGTTTCTTGAGTCACTGACATAATGGCACATAAAGGGAGAACAGCTCACCAAACTGCAGGGACAATTTATCTTTTTCTGTTTTAAGAAGGGCAGAAAATTTCTTGCAGGATTTCTTATTCAAAACACCAGATAAAAGTTAAAACCCTTGCTTGTTTTGTGCATGAAATAACCTTGAGAAAATGCAACAATATCTTCCTTCATTTGCCCACTTCATAAAAAATTGAGCTGTTCCCCAAACTTATTCCTACAGAAAAGAAAATGAATGTCCAAAAGTCAAAGTCTACAAAGGGGTCTTGGGAAAAGATACAAGGACGTTCTTGTAAAGCACTGCACATTAAAGCATGGTACAAAGAGGAGTAACTACGACCTGATCTTAGTTGGCAACTCTTCCTGGTGCAGACATGCTAAATAAGGACTCAGAAGCATTACAACCATATTTTTGTGACACTGTCCCCACTCTTATGAGCACTTCTCTCAGAATGACTTTTAAGTTTCAACCATATTCCTTTGACTGTGTTCTTGAGGAGACTTGGTTGAGTGCTCAGTGTCAAGGAAAAGGTGGGAGTGAGATGAGGACTTTGCCACACTTTATTTTATAGTATAAGCAGGTGACAATTCAAAATGCTAGGCCCATTCATTTTCTCTCAAGGACATTTTAAAGGACAGTGTTAATCACTTTCAGACATGTTTTCTGACTGTTTCTTATATCCAGGAATCTGCATCTTTTTGTGTCGTAATTTCTGAGGAAAAAAAAAAAGTCAGAATACCTACACCTATGCTTCCAGAGGGTATTGGTAAAATGTGAATACCACTGTGAAGAGAGCCTTTCCCATTGACCTCATTAGAGCCTGGAAATATTCAGCTACTTACAGGAATTATAAGGCTCTGGGAAACAATACAAAAAGACTGTACAGCTCCCCTTGATATGCATCAGTGCAACAAAAATAAAATGGCCCTTGGAGTCAAATAATTTTTCCAGTAAAAAAGATGAGGTTGTCTGCTATTGCCAAATACACCATGACACTTATTTGTGTGGTCACAATATATTTGTGTTTCCTCAGGGATAAGCTTACCTTAGTAAGAAATTTATTTTGAACAGATACCACATCTAATGATACTGATCAGAGATTAATTGAATCAGTTTCTACATTAGTACTAATAGGGACACATTGTGTTTGATGTTATCTGAGTAAAATTCAGACTCTATTCATGTTGGAAAAAGCATGTTACTTTCTTTTCTGTAGCAGTGAGAACCATTTCTCTCTTATTTTAAACTAACTATCATCAAAAAATATGGTTGTCCTTAAGGGAAATGTATTAGATTTCACTTGTATTTATTGGCACGTAAAACATTTCTGACAAAAATCTTCCCTTTCAAGATGTTTCATGAAGATGCTGCTGGAGGTTGGCAGCTTGTGGCTGTTGATGTGAATAAACCACAAGGCAGAGCTCCTGCATGTCTACAGGTATGACATTGCTTTTTAATAAATCGGTATGTGTAACCAGCACCACTCAAATGTTGCCATAAGAAGACTGCAGTGAGAAATAGCTACAATCGTTTTAGTCATCTTTTTTGAAAAAAAAAAAAAAAATTCATTGCTTTCTGCAGTGTAGACTTGTTCTTGAAAATCACAGATCAGCAAAAAGATATCTACCATACCCAAAGGGAGAGGATTAGAAAAATCCATTCCTTACAAAGGCTCTGGTTTGTGTGCTCATGAGAGAAAGATTTAAGAATTTCAAATAAAAAATAAAATAATTAATCATCTTTTATCTCTCAGAATTTATATACAAATGGTTTCCATTCCTAGGGTATTCCCAGCAGAAATGCTTGTTTATTAAATGCAAAATACAATGGCACATGCCAAGAAGCATGACTAATCATAATAAACACAGAAGTACCTAATTTCTCTTTTTCAGTGGTGCAAATAGGCTCACAGAATAAGGGGGAAGATGGATGTACATATTGAGCCATACAGTGTTTGAAACTTCCAGATTTAATATTCTTACTTGGATATAAGTGAGTTTGTAAAACTCTATCCAAATTGTTTAAATAAATCAAGACTAAGCAATTTTTTTAAATCCATTTTTAGTACAGAACGCTGTAAGCAGCTCAAATTTTTATTTGCAAGTTAAATAATATCATTTTAGGATAAACAAACTAACTTCTGAGTAGAAAGCCAAATCTACTATAACAATCTGATAGCCTGGTATTTTCTGGCAGATTTGGTTATGTTTGGTTTAATGTGTCAACTAAAATACACGCACTTGTTGGCAGCATGTACGTTGCTGAACTCTTAGCTGGCAAGCTACTTCAATCCCCTACAAAAGCTGTTCATTCTCAAATATCTCTGCTTTGCCAAACCACTGCCATATATTTGATTATAGCATATGTCTTAACGGATAATTCCTCTTCCCAAATTTAATTCTTGATTTTGACAGCAACAAGAACATAACTTGTGGTGTTCTCAAGTAACAGTCTCATGTATGTGGATAAAATGTAGCTGAACTCAGAGCGAAAAAAACTCCATATGAAAGTTAAGATGCCATCTGAGTTACCTGGTCTGCCTTTGTCCATAGTATTGCATTTTTGCCACTTATAGGAATCATGTGAACACACATATTGTGTTTCAGTGGACATAAACATCATGCATCAGTGGGTATTTCAACTTTTTATTATTACAGCTCGACTGGCAGTTTTCTTCTCATTCTTCATGCCCTTGTAATATAGGGGAAGCTCTAAAACAGTGCTTTAGTGCTGGTTCTGACATTAAACTGTATGAAGTCCATTAGGAGTCCAATAGTCCAAAAACTATATGAAGGCCATGTCCCAGTTTCCATTAGGAAGTTTAGCCTTCATGGCATTACTGTCTCTGTTGACAAAGAAGCTATATTGATGTTGGTCTTGTCAACTGGGAGACAATAAAGGGGATTGCTGTTCCTGTTTACACACTCTAACTTTTAAATATCAGGTATCGATAGATATAAGACTTGAGCATTAAGACATGATTTGTATAATTTGAAACTTCTATGCATTAGATACTTCTGCATTCATAAATGTAAATATTCTATGTGCTGTAGGACTTTTTTGTGGTTTTTTAACTGCTAGTCTACACATATTGGGTTGGTCTAATGATTTTAAAATGTTCTGATAAATAGATGTTTTTTATTCTACATCAGATCGTAATGAGAGAATTGCAGAAAGTAGATAGTCTTGTCCTGCCCCATTGTTATACCCGTTCAGGGAATGGAATCAAGGTTGGCAGGGGGAAAGGATTTATTATTGATCAGACTCACTTCAGCTGCATAAATGTTTTTCCTGACACAAGAGAGGGGCCAGAACTTTAGTGGGAGTAGTGTGGGAATGTGAGGTGGTTTGTCTGCTGGCCTGTTCAGCCAGCTCCTAGGGATCCCTAAATTACCTAGTCCTGGTGGCTTCCAATCACCCAGGTTCCTCTGTGCAGCTCTCAGGTTTATCCATAGGTACACTTTATATATGTATATTTATATATGTCTGCATATCACATACATACACACATGCATTTAAGATGCATGAATAAAAGAAAACAAGGACAACAATGAACCACTCAAAAAGGTTATAAAAAACAAAACAAAACAAACCCAGGCAAACTTGAAAGACCCAGACAATGGGCTCATGAATCAGAACCTTTATTTTGAAGAACTCTATGTACTCAGGTGGGTGGTGAAAAGGTTACTCTGTTCGCAGCTGCAGGGATTCTTTAGTTGGCAGTGTGGCTATGAAGGGGTACAGAAATGGAGGATACTGGAGAGGTTACTGTCATCCATGGCTATGGGGAGCTTCTAACTACCTGTAGGATAATGACACAGTGCAGAGGTGTGGAGATGTGATTCTCCATGGCCATGATTAGGTTCCATCTACCTGTAGGAACATGATGGGTTACAGAGGTGGTGGATGGCAGGGTACAGATATGGTTGGTGTAATGGTGCTACCTTTGCCCGTGACTGTGATGGGCTTCCAGCTGCCTGTAGAGAAGTCATTGAATGTGGAGATGAAGAGAGGGTGTGGACATGGACATCCCTTTGTGCTGAGCTTCCAGCTACCTGTAGGCGCATGATGGAGTAGGGAGAAGGTACGTGAGGCAGACTTGCCTTTGAACGTGGGGAACTTCCATTTGCCTTTAGGACCTTGATGGGGTGTGGAGATAAAGGGTGGTGCAGAAATAAGAGGTGGGAACCAATAACCAAAGCAGTCACTTTCTATCACCTCAGACTTCTCCTGCCCACCCCACCTGGGGCTCTCCCAGCCTTCTTCGAAGGTTTTCCATCCCATGTGTCTCTGACAGCCAGGAGACGTGACTTCTAGGCCAACCCTCCCACCTACCCCACACTGACATGGGCCACCACCAGTGTTCTAGCCACTGCATCACTATTAATTGTTCCAGGAGCTCATGTAGGGCCCAGCCCACATCTCTCCAGGCTGAAATGATGCGGAGGTCCTTTTTCCCATGGCTGTGAGGAGCTTCCATGTCTGCTGTGACATCACCAGAGCTGCTGCATCCCTGTAGCATGGACCATTCAAGCAAGAAGAAACAAATAGTATTAATAACTGATAATGCGTTGGAGAGAAACTAAGTAGCTGTAGCAACAATTTAAAGAACAACAGCTCAGCAAATATTTAAATAGAAGCAACAGGCCCTATCTGCAGTCTGGTGTTTAAGACTTGTGCTGCTAGAATTGTCAGTTGGAATACTAAATTCTGCTAAAAAAACATTTGTCAAGTTGACTGGAGGTACTATTTGATACATTTGAGATTAAAGACTTGACCAGTACCAAGCCCTGCATCTGCAAGTTGATGATGGCACTAAGAACATCTGTGCAATTCCCACAGTTCATACTGTGATTCTCCCCTGACATGAACCAGAGATTTTGCCAGGGACTGTCCTGTGCTACCCTCTTCAGTTATACACTGGAATATATAAACTAACTTCCATCTCTTTGGTTCATTGCAAAAGTGTTAATATCCTCTTTGACTGCCAGAAACAGAAGCAGTGGACTGAAATTAAACAATAGGAAATTCCCTCCAAACATCAAGAGACAGTGTTTTACTGTGAAGGTGATTAAGTGCTCGCGCAGGTTGCCCAGGGTAGTGGAGGAGTCTCTGTCTTTGGAAATATTCAGTAGCTGTCAGTAGAGAGTTCAGGGAAACTTGTTCTCAGTGTACCTGCTTGAGCAGGAGGTTTGTAGAAGATGTCCTCTGGAGGTCTTGTTTCACAAAACAAAGTCTGTTTTAACTTGTTTATGTAAACTATACAAAATCTTCTCAAAAATAGAAATAGTGAAAAGTATACCAACAGAAAGGTGTTCCCTTGTTTCCTGGATGCAGGTCTTAAGACCCCGAGGAAGAGCAGAGATTAGGTGAATCTGTGTACTGATCAAATTGCTGAGCACTGGAGTAATGTGGTCTGTGGCCTGTGACATTTTCCTGGTTTATATGCTGAACTACAGAACTAAAAGGACTTCAAGCTGTATTTCCACTTTCTGCTCCTCTTCCTATTTACATTTGGTCCTGTCCATTTTTCTGAACTGTGACTGTGGTTTTGTAATCAGAGAATTGTGAGTTTGGAGCCTTTTATAGTACTTTCTCACAGATTCAGATTTCCAGGTTTTAGCATTCCTGAAAAGATAGCATGATGTGCCTGTTCCCTGCGCTCAGAGGGAAGTAGCAGGTCAGCAGTGCAATCTGCATGTGCTTTTGGCAATTCAGCATGGCTGTAGTCACTCCGTTCATGGTCTTATGCCCTGCAAGGTGGATGGGCACTATTCACGCTGCATGGTGTTTATCTGAGGCCCATCCTCTATGGTAAGGTCACCCTCCCTGTCTCAGGAGCTCATTGCTCTCGTTTTAGTTCAAAGTTCTGGTGGGGTCGGGATTTTGATAGCATGAAGACTTGAACCCTGTGTATTGTGGGTTGTATGATGTATTGGGGAGATATAGGACTGTTGGGGACAGTATTAGAGGACTGTTTTTGGTGCATGAAGCAAAACTGTTCTACACTTTGCTTCAGGCAGGCGGAGTGGGTGTAGACTGTTCCCAGTATTTTCTTTCAACATGGCTGCTTCCATTCTTGGGAGCTCCTGTCGCAGCGAGGGAAAGCAGGGACACTCAATATGAGTATCAAGCAAGCTTCGTTTATTGATTATACAGTACAGCTTATATAGGATATATAATGAGATCATTAATATTCTGTAATCGAGCTCTACAATTGGTAACAGCCTTAACAGTCAGCTGCAGTCACACACTGTCTCCTAGAATCTTACATACTAACGCTATTCTTAGCTCTAATATCTATATTTACCACTAGCTTTCACATATGATTGGATGTTCACCTCTTATTTACATTCTTTTCCATGCTGCCAGACTGCAGCCTTGCTGCATTCTGCAACAAGCTCCCGACCAGAAGAAGCCAACATTTAGGGAGGTATTGTGGTTTACTGAGGGACTAGGACTTGGGAAAAGAACAGAACAAGACAAACTCACAATGTAAATATATCCACCATGGGTTGACAAAGGATGTTATGTAGGGAACCTTCTACCTCCAAAGCACAGTACCTACAGCTATATATATGTAGAGGTTGTGGCTGACTCTGCCATCACCATTCCCTCTCCCACTGTAGGAACTAGTCTGAGTAACTGCTTGCCTGCAGTTCTACAACTGATTTTGACATAAAAATGTTGGTGCAATTACTGACTAGAAAATAAGCATTTCTTACTTAATGAGAGGAAATGAGAATGTACAATTTCTAAGAGAAATTTTAAATTAGCACTTGCAAATGCCATTACTGGTCTTGAGTTCCCATATGTAAGGTGATTAGCTATGCCATGGACCATGCTCTGTTTCTTTTTGTTAGGAGTTCCTACAAATAGACACCGCAGTGTGTTTGGATCTTAGGGACTGACCCTGATTTTATTTGGGAAGAAAACAATTGCTGATTAAAAACTGAATTATAAAGAAATTTGAGACCTCTTCTTACCTTCTTCCAGGCAGCATATGCAAAGAGTAACTGCAATACAAAAGAGATGGCTATGAGAGTTGTAAACTGCCACTAATTTTGACAGGATATTAGCTTTGAAACCTAACTCTGGCAGTAAGTACACATATTATTAATATGTTTGGGGGAGTGAAAGAACTCAGATAATGCTGGCGTCCTTTAATTCTTCAGTTGTTTTAGAATATGTATCCTGGTGAGCTACAAAAAAAATGTAATGCTGTCACAGTAGGCAACTGTGCAGTACATGGAAAACTGAAGATGAAAAAGCATAACACTGAATTCAGCAGAGAATGTGGGGTTTTTTGTTGTTTAATAAAACCTCAGGCCTTTCTTAAACGTGTTGATGTTGCAGTCTCAATGGTTGCATTGGACTGCTGGAGAATATAGCCCCAGAGTTCTGCCCTACATCTGATTCTGACAATAAACTTGTTTAAGTAGTTATTTAAAGTGTGTGTTGCATTCCCAGCAGGCTCATCCTCTTCCCTCTTAAAAACCATTATAACCAATTCAAAATTTAGCTCCACAGGACCACTAATATAAGTTATGTGACATTTCTGACTGAGAGCTAAAGTCACAGACTACACAGGTAACTTGCAAAACACAGTTTGCCCAGGGAGGTCTCCCTCTCTGGAGACTCTGCAAACCCACCTGGATGTGTTACTGTCTTCTGCCCCAGGTGACTCTGCCTTGACAGGGGAGGTTGGACTTCCAACCCTTCCAACCCTAGCAGTTCTGTGATTCTTTGATTTTATGAGGACATACCTTTTGCATGTATGTATATGAGTGTAATATTTTTACAGGGAAAAATAATGCATAACTTTCTTTTTTTTTCTGGAGGTCACGTAAGTGCAGAAGTATGTTCAGACTCTTACCCATGCAATAGCCTGTCTGTCCCAAATGCTTCATGTTTCCATTTTTGTGTGACAGTGAATCAGAAGTACTGAAGGGCAGGGTCTGATAGTCTTATTCTCTCTCCTCCCAGCTTGGTAGTAATGCAAACCTGTGGTCTCTGTGAGAATGAGGGGATTCTCTGAATATGCTTGGTAAAGTCTACTTGAAATGGAACAGGAAAACATTCCCTGACCTCTGGTTGCTCTTTACTTTGCATGTATCAAATGACAAGCCTCGAAGCTATTTAAAATTTAAGAATGCTTCACAAATTTACATCTTAAAATGGTTGATTAATGTGTGTGATGGCATGTGCAGCATTTTTGTAGGTGCTGCCAGATTGGGAAGTAAATAATTAAAGACAGAGCTGCTATTCAGGCAGAACTAGGCAGGCCTGGGGTAGAGACCAGCAGGGACATTGGGGTAAGGACCAGCAGGGACATTGGGGTAAAGGCCAGCAGAGATATTAGGTTAAATTCACTGAGGACAGGCTGTACTTCAGGAGGAACCCAATGTGGCAACACAAGATGGGTCTGGGCTTTGCTGGAAAGGCCCTGGGAGTCTTTGTAGAAAGCATGCTGAACAGCATGCCGGCAGCCTTCCCTGACGACAGAGGAGGTCAGTGGGATCCTGGGCCGTCGTGTGGAAGGAATTATCTCCTGTTGCTCAGCACTGGTAAGCCTGAATCCAGGTACCATGTCTGGCTTTGGGCATCCCAGTACAATATAAGTACTGATAAGCTGGCACAAGTTCAACAGAGGGGCTCCAAGATGGTTGGGATGCTTACTGTTTTTCAGGTCCCTTTCAGTAATAAATAGTGAATTAAAGTATGCAAAAAATGTATATGGGCAAAATATGTTTGATTCTCCAGTTTTATGAGACTAGCTTTTTAATTCGTAACACAAAAAAGATAGTGGTTCTCACATTTACACTTTATTTACACTGTCCTCCTCTTCCTCCAGTTAAATGAATTGCAATCATT
Source organism: Empidonax traillii (assembly GCF_003031625.1). Taxonomy (NCBI): domain Eukaryota; kingdom Metazoa; phylum Chordata; class Aves; order Passeriformes; family Tyrannidae; genus Empidonax; species Empidonax traillii. Next base: position 80,864 of record NW_020956462.1, read on the forward strand.
TCTGCTGTCTGAATTCATAACTTCTTTAATAACATAAACTGAAGTGGATGCCAGTTTACATTATCAGATGAGACAGGGAACTGAGATATCCCAGGAGGGAACTCACTGCCTCTTCAGTTGCAACTGCTACTGTGGCTCAAGCTGCCAGAGTTAGCCAGATGTTGGAGTTTCTGCCCCTTTATTCCATTCCCTTCACCCTTTCTTCCCATACGCTATGGACAAGTAGAAATTGATGTGAGTTTCTTTATTTTTTCTTTTCATAATGGCCAGCATTTACAATCTTCCTATATACAACTGAGGATAGCAAGATTGGATGGGGCTGGACTATATTGTGCAAGTTCTTCTGTCACCAACATGTTCAGTTTCTCTGCAGAGCTTTCCATTACTCTTCATTTTTTTCACTGCTTTTACCTCACCAAAACTAACTGTTTTCTTTTACATTACACTTTTCATACTCTGGTTGTTTTTAAGTACTCTTTCGGTACCAAGTCCACCACTGAATTATCCAAGGTTCTGTTTAACCAATGCAGTTTCTAGGCTTTCCAAATGAGAACAGGTCATAGGAAAAAAAAAAAAAAAAAAAGAAAGAAAAAAAAAGGTAATTTTTAAATTTTTTTTAATTGCAGCCTCAGAAGTTTAGGATTTGGAATCAGTTAATCTAATTAATAATAAACTCATGCAATATGCTCAAATAATAAACTCATTCAAATAAAAATTTTAGCTAACTGAAAGAGAAAATGTTTCTTTCATTGTAAGAGAGGATCTCAATTAATTGGAAGAAATACAGATGTATATAATTTAATGAAAGTCGCTGTAGATAAGAAGAGAATAGAATTGAGTAAACTCACCTTCTGCTTTTGATTCCAAAGTTACACTAAAGGGCAAATTAGTATATAAATAGACTTTTCTTGTTCACCAATCATTTTTTCCCATGAAAGAGGAGAAGAAAAAACCCACTTGGGCTCTCTTCTGTTGCTCCTGCAGTGAAAATCCCTAAGTACTGTTTTGTCTCATTTCTCTCTCTTTCTTTCAATATGTTCATTTTGAAACTGCTAAAACACTCAATTCCTGCTTCTCTGGCCATGTCTTTTCCACCTTCCATATGTTTTATGTCTTTTGAAATTACTTTTCATCTTTTTGTCTCACCCTCAAGTTTCTCTAAAGTTTTGTCATTATACAGAATTCTCTAACAAACTGAGATAATAATACATAGCATGAAGGACTAACTTTTTTTTTATGCAAAAAGATGTGCTTAAATTTCTGACATTAATCATATGTTCAAAAGCACTGTAGTGATAATAATGTCGTTGCTTTGTCAGATCATAGCTTTGTGACCTTCTATTTCTTCCCTAGGTGAAGCACGTATGATTAAAAGTGAATGTTGTATTTTTAATCAGTTGAAGATTTTACTCTCAGAGTACGAGTACACATATAGTTTGTAAGTGGTTGCTTCCATTCATGCTGACACATCACACACAGTGTTCCCAAGCTTTTTCTAAACATCATGCAATCTCCAGCCATGCATTTCATTTTTGCCCAAACTATACATTTTTGCACATGAAAAGGGAATTGTTGTCTAGCTCATTGTTTCCCACAGGAGCCACAGTTCCATATTTTCTCTTTTCATTATAAAACTGTGCATTGAGAAAACTGCAGATGTCATTACTTGGTGTTAATAATAACAACCACAGTTTCACGGAAGACACGAGCTTAATCTTTCCAGTTCAGCCCTAAGTGAGTATGTGTACTTTAAGGAACGAGTGATAAAAACATTAGCAAGCTCTAAAATTAATACAGAAAGAAAACTAAAAAACACGATGTGCCTTTAAAAGCATAAATACATGCTCAGAGAGTTTTTAAGAGGATTTTTTCTGGAACCTGGTGCTCAGTTTTTCTTTATTTGTGAACTAAAGCTTCCTGCTGGGCTTGTAGGAGTAACTCACAGTAGGCAGAAAGTTCTAGCACACTACAGTGTGTTAAAGTAATATCAACAACAGCAAAATAATATGGCAGTGTGGAAGCCTCAGCATGCATTCATGCCAAATGGTTCATGTTGAAATGGAAAACACAAAGATTATTTTTCAGTAAGAAAAGAAAATCAATATTTTAAATCAATGCCAGTCATAGGGAACAGTGAGAACAAGTAACAAAAGACCACAAAGCACCTTTGGGAATACTCAAAAGAAAAATGCAGTAAGTATAAAACCATTATACCAAAATAAAAGCTTCTTTGCCCTACATGAGGATGGATTTGCAAGACATAATCAGAAACCACAGTGACACTAATTTTTAATGTTGCTACTTCCAGCCACTTCTAAAAAATTAAAGAAAACTTAGGCGACCGAGGTAAAGTTCTTCGAAAATGCCATATTTCTTGCCCACTTGTGATGATTTAGTCTTATTTACTTTTAACTGCTATAATGCTGTATGCCAGAGTCCCCTGCAGATCCCAGATCTGTACATGCATCCTAGTTCTGATCTGCCCATATGCCGTGCACCCAGAGGATAGGCAGGTGGGCTCTCGGCAGAGACGAGAGGGGGTACCTTGGCAAGCTCAGTGTCACCTGCTCAGCAGTTTAGACGTACCTAGGCACACTACTCACTAGGCGGGATTCTGAAACTGCTTTGTAATACTCTTTGCAAATCAGCTGTGGTTAACCTCCTTATTTGTTTTACCTAATTGAGCAGTTTGGTGCAAAACCCAGACGTTTGTGTGAGAAAAGTCGAGTAACAAAGGCTCTGCACGGAGACTATATCTCTGTCTAAACTGCTGTTTGCTCAGACGTAACACCAGGCCTGCATTGCTTCATGTGCCATTGCAACGTTCTACCTAGGCTAGCAAGGCCTGCCAGGCTGAAACCTTACCTTGGTCTGAGGGAGTAAGCATGGTTGTACAAAGGCCAAACTAGTAAAATCCAACGGATCCAGCTAGTCCATGTAAAATGGTTGTAGCTAGAAGTAGTTGGACTCAATGATCCTTGGGGATCCCTTCCAACTCAAGATAATCTATGGTTTTAAGTGTCTTTCAAAACAAGTGTGAGAGAAGGTTTTATGTTGCACATCACAATTAGCACATTATTTTTTCCTCCATCACTCCCCACTTTAGACAGCTGGATATATCTATTTGCCAACTTAGCTAGCAAAGGCCCTATCTTGCTGGAGTGCCTCTCAAGTAGTTAGTTAGTAGGTTTAGATACCACAGTAGATAAACCTCAGAGGGATACATTTTTCCACAGTAAGGAATGTGAACTACAGCAAGAAACCTATAAAGTAGTTTTCTCAAAGTCTACAGGAAATTTATGCTTATACCCAATAAATCAGATGCAGATCTTCAGAGTTCCTTTTCATTCCATTAGCCACTAGGATATTTCCTCTCCCAATGTACACTATAGTTTGTTAAGGAAATAAGTTCTAAATAAGTCAGTACACAGTGGAGTTTCTCCAAAGGACAGGCCCAGACTCATGCAACTGTAGAAACAGAACTTTTAATAATGTTCCCTTTCATATTTGGAGCAGTAATATTTATAGAGCCCAGAGAAGAATTAATAAAACCAAACTTACTGCAAATTTTAATTAAAATTATACGAGGCAATGGAGAGTCTTGACTACCTTTTTTTAAGAACTCCATCCTTCACAGGATATTGAATGACAATATACTTGGGTAAGAAAGGTCAGAAGAATGCATATTAATTGAATGTGTCCTAAAAGCAGGATATATATTCTCCAATCTGATTAACTCTTTTCTAGATTCAGATTTATCCACCAAGTTCCTAAGGAACAAAATTTACTCAAACCCTTTTCAAATAACTACTTTATCTCTCACTAGAGACTTTATGCATAAAGAATACCTTTAATATGTTGCAAAAGATTTAAATGCATTAATTTTATAGGAAGTCTACTTTTATTTTACTTTGATAGAAGTGAAACAACAACGCAGAGTGAGATGAATAAAGGTGTCTGTGTTTATTTAGACTTTGAGATTTTGCCTTCTTAGGGCAGTATTTTGGTCAATATTTAATATTTAATAAGCTTAAAACCTATTTGGGGTACTATCTCAATAAAATAATACTTTAACACATCTCTTTCCTTTTGATTGCTTTCCTTGGATTGATATCTAACAACGTCATAGAATACTGGAAACCCTGCAGTGCTCATAAAACTAACAAATAAACAATGCATTTGTCAGTACCAGAAGAAATAGGCATATATACATATATATATCATCCTTCTCTGAGCTCCTGGATTCCCATTTATGCCCTCATTGTCTGTCTCACTCTCCAGGAGTAATTCATTTGGGGACTTTCTGAAGTGGATGTTAAATTTAGACCGTTATATTTAGTATCTGTTGATGGATTTGTCATGTATTAACTTGTCTTCCCTCCTTTTTTTGAACCCATTTATCGTTTTGGCTTCCAGAAAACCTCATAGGAACAAGTTACATAAGGTAACAATGCAGCATTTTAATTGATTACAAATGCAGATTAATTTGCTCATTTTCCCGAGATTACTCAGAAATAACACGAAACAGTGCACAGATTGTTGTGTTCCAATTTTGAGACAGGTACTCATTTTCAATAAAACAAAGAATTTGAGACAGCAAAACTTTACAGTCAGGATCACAGGGTGTTGTAACATGCAATCGGTAACAAGAGGAGGGCAGACAGGAATGTCTAAGGACTATAAACAACCAGTCATGGGAGATGGTTGCTTTTTGTTTGTGCTTGTGTATCCAAACAGAACTACCAGTGCCAAGGAAACATCAGAAGGAGGAGTAGACTTTGACTATCACAAAGGATTGTTATAAAAAGACATAAGTGTATTTGATGACAAGGCTGTAATTTGTAAGACAACTTTCAAACTTTCCCATAGGTAGCATTGTGGCATTAACAAATAATAATTAACTTAATGATTATTAGATTCCTTTTGTATTTTTAAATGCTTTTATTTCTCTGCTATTGTATACAGGCATCTAAAAGAAAAGCCATTTCAAGGGCATTCAGGACTGTATGTATATTATCAGTCTGCAAGGCATACAGCCTCCCTCCCTCTTTCCCTCCTTCCTGTCTTTCTTACCTGCCTGCCTTTTCTTTTATAACCATTATACCAAACCACATATGTAACAATGAGTTAGAGACATAGTTGTTTTATCTTCATAGTTTCTTCTCCATAGTTTTCCATTTACTTGCTGAACTGCCTGTTCTTGTTCATTACAATCAAAGTAAATTGCTAGCCAGAGTTTGTAGCAATATAACCACAGAAACTAAACAAAAAAGAAAGGAAACATTATTGTTCTCATCGTTTTCCATTTGATCAAATAGAACACAACTTCCTCAGTTTGAACATGTAATTTTCCTGCAGACTTAAAATATTGGAATCACATCAAAAAGACAAAATGGATAGGTGTTTAACTATGATTAAGCCTATGAAAGAATAGTTGCTTTCCTTGGCAATAGCCCTTATTAGAAGACAGCCTCCTGCAGCTGAAAACTGGGTCACATCAGGCCCTTGGCATCAACTTGGGAGAATTAAGATCAAGTATTTTGAATTTCTCTGAGGAAGTAAATTTTCAAAAATCTTTGTATGTCAGAATTGTATCACAGAATCATTGAGTTCTTAAGGTTGGAAAAGACCCCTAAGATCATTTAGTCCAACCATTAACCCAGCACTGCCATGTTCATCTGTAAACCATATCCCTCAGTGCAACATCCCCAGGTTTTTCTGAACACTTTCAGGGATGATTCTACCACTCCCCTGGGCAGCCTGTTCCAATGCCTGACAACCCTTTATGTGAAGAATTTTTTCCTAATATCCAATCTAAACCTCCCCTGGCAGAACTGGAAGCCATTCCTTCTCATCCTCTCACTTGTCACTTGGGAGGAGAGGCCAACCCCAACCTCACTACCACCTCTTTTCAGGTAGTTTTGGAGAGTGATAAGGCCCCTTTGAACTTCTTGTCTGGACTAAACAATCCTGGTACGCTCAGCCACTCCTCATAAGACTTCATGCTTCAGCAGCTCAATATCTTTCTTGTCATGAGGGGTCCAAAATCGAACACTGGATTTCATCAGTCACCTGTGCCAAGTATAGGGGGGTGATCATCACCTTTTCTCGCAGGCCACACTATTTCTTATATGAGCCAGGGTATCATTGGCCTGCTTGGCCACCTGGACACTGCTGGCTGATAGTTAGTGACGGGCAAACAATACCACCAGATCATTTTCCTCTGGGCAGCTTTACCGCTACTCTGCTCCAGTCTGCAGCGCTGCATGGGGTTATTGTGACCCAAGGGCAGGACTTCTTGAACCTCATACCATTGGCCTTGGCCCATCAATCCATCCTATCCAAATCCCTCTGCCTAGCCCTCCTACCCTCCAGCAGATGAACATTCCCAAACAGCTTGTTGTCCTCTGTGAACTGAGTGCACTCAAACCCCTTGTCTAGATTATTGATAAAAGATATTAAACAGGACTGACTCCAGTACTGAGCCCTGGGGAGCACCACTTGTGACCAGACAACAGCTGGATGTAACTCCATTTACCACCACTCTTTGGGCTTGGCCATCCAGCCAGAAGCATTGGCTGACACAGTTAAAATCTCTGGACTTCTCCTTGGTTTTTGACAAGCTGAAAGTAGAACCTCTTGTGTATCCCCTGATTTTCAAATGGGTCCACAGAAAACCTTCTCCACACGTTATACATTTTACATAAGGAATTTTTATAAGTCTTGACCTTCTTTTGTACAGCCCTGTTCATTTTGTTGTGACTGTCTGAGATGGAGGTTAATTTTCCCCATAGCAGCCCTTGTAGTGCTGTGCTTTTTTAGGAGAGGGTTGGTAACACACCAGTGTTTTGGCTATCGTTGAGCAGTGCTCGCACAGCATCAGCACTGTCTCCCCAACATTCCCCCCTTGCCAATAGGCTGAAGGTTAGCAAGGTCTTGAGAGGGCACACAGCCAGGACAGCTGACCCCAGATGACCAGAGGGATATTTCATATCGTATTCATTTCATTCATATCATATGATGTCTGCTCAGGTATAAAAGCTAAGAGAAAGGAGAGGACACACACACATTTGTTACTGCATCATGTTGTCTTCTAGAGCAACTGCTGTGCATGCTGAAGCCCTGCTTCCCAGGAAGTGTCTGTACTTCACATGCTGATGGGAAGTAAAGAATAAACCTTTTGATTTCCTTTGCTTCCGCATGCTACCTTTGCTTTTGCTTTATTAAACTGCTTTAATCTTGACCAACAAATTTTTTCCATCTTTTCCCTAAGACCTTCCAGCTGAGGAGGGTAGTGATGGAGCAGCTCAGTGGGAACCTGGTGTTCAGGCAGGGTCAACCCACCACAACAGTTCACTCATTAGGCAGTGACATTCAGTTCTTATAACATCATGGCCAAATTAATAAGCTGAAAATCTCCTACAGTAAAAATACACAAGTTGCTCTTATATTTTTTAATGACTACTTCAGTTATGTGTTTTCCTTTTTTTTTTTTTTTTTTTTTTTTTTTTTTTTTTTTTTTTTTTTTTTTTTTTTTTTTTTTTTTTTAACTTCAGTCTTTTTGCTTTGATCTAAACAGGCAGAGTGGAACATTTTTGTAGCATTCATTTTAGCAATTTACTTCAGTACAGTTTGTACTCATAATTTGTACTTAGAAACTTTGGGGCACATGAGTGTCAGTGGATTATAGAAACTATTCAGTAATGCTGCTAGACTTGAAGTTCAGCTGAGTTTCCTTTAGAAAATTTTATTTCTGGGGTTAAGTACGTCCAGTGTTTCAAATCCTATCAAACTGAAAATAGGTATTTAAATTGTCATGTAGTTTTTTTGTGTTTAGCACAATTAGAGCAATCAAAGTGTTGAAAGCAGCAGCAGGAGCAGCATGACTTCCTTTGGAGCTGTAACTTGGATGACAAATCTCAGCAAAGTGGAAGACTGCAGAGTCTTAGAATAAAACTAGCAGGATTTTTTTGTCTTCATGTGGGTTGTTTTCCCTCCAAGATTTTCCATAATTCTAGTATTTTACAAAGAAATGTCTCTTTTCACTAGGACTGCAAAGAATATCATGTACTGCAGCCATGTAGGTTATTACATGTAGGTTCTTTTTAGATGTTATTTTTAGATTTTTGAAACTTTTTAAAACAAATCACTTTGCAATATCTCTGTTACTCTTGGGGTCTCTAACCCTTCAGGTTTCTCAATAGTGAGTGGAGAGGGTTGTTCCTGTCATGAACCTGAAGATAATTCACAAGTTAAGGGTGATGAATTGCATTTCGTGTTGTCTGTACTTCTTCATTGTCACGGGGAAGCGACACAGACTGTGGGGTCTTCACGGCACCTCAGTGAAATGCCTATGAGCAAGCAGGATGAGTGTAAGCCAGTAGGTATTTAGACAAACAGCTCTTACTAAATCCCAAAATATTTAAGTGACTATTTCATACTCAGATTAAAATCTTTCTTTTCAATTTTCATGAATATATCTCACTAAAAAAAATCAATAGGAATGTCTTTGCCTTTTCTTATCATATTCTTGGTGTTCTAAATGCTGACTCTTGAGCATCAGTGTGGTCCTGTTTCATTTCATGTCTTTAAGCCCCAAGCAGATGCCAGTAGTGTGATCATGGTGACACAGAGCCAGTGGAAAACTAGGGGCACTATCAGAGGGCAGCTGAGGATCTGAATCCAGGGGTTCCCATGACTCTACAGACTGCATCAGAGTGCAGGGTGTTTGTCCTCCTATTTTAGGTGTGCCAGTGCTTTGTGGGTGAATCTTGAATGCCAGAATCTGTACCTCCTCTTTCTCCAGTAGGCCATAATAATATATTTCTGGTGTCCAGACTTAAAGCAAAATTAATTCCTGCTTGAGCAGGCATACATACTGAATTTTCACAAGTATTTTGCATTTATTAAATACTACTGAAATCAGTAGAAGGTGCCTAGAGTTTTGAGAATCATATTTTCATATAAGTGATTTCATTGACATAAATGCAACTGTTATAAAGAGAAGTATTTGCACTGTCATGTCAAAGTCTACATTCTTTATCCTTTGGGAATTTTTAAAGTGTTAGCTAAAGAGAGAAGCTGCCCTATGCATTTTATCAAGCTGAAAGCTACAGTGCAGTAAAGTAGATTCAAATCTTCAAGCTGATTCTCTCACTATGTTGCTTCCCCTTCCTGAAATTCTGTTTCTTTCCTACCCTTACCTCAAATCTTTGGAAACAGGATCTTTGAGGCCTGATAGGAGCAAAGAGGAAAGCTAGCCGTGTGTTATGTGGACAAAGGAGGCTTTCTTCGTGTTTAATGGATATGAAATGATACCACGTTTGCGACCCTTTGTTGGCATAGATATACTTTGATTTCTAGCCCTAGATTTAGTTTTATATTGAGGGTATTTTGAAGTTTGAGCTCTTTTTTTTTTCTGTGTATTATTTTGATTCTTCAAAAAAAAAAAAAAATCCTTTAGTGTTCCTGTCTCAGAGGTTTCAGACAATGTACAACACTGAACTGTCACAGTAAGAGTGCGCATTCCCTTTTATAGACTCTCATTCTCTTTATTTTTCTAGCTAAAAAGGTGAGGCCTAGACGCCATTGGACGTGAACTGTGGCCTTCCATACTTCCTTTTCCAGAACAGATCAATCATTCCCCCTTTACATACTGTTTGTCCCTTTGTCTTGTCTGGGCCTCTGTGGCACAATTATTTCTCTGTGTTTTTTTCCATTCCGAATACCCAAAATATATTAAGGATAGTGTTGACGGCTCACCAGAACAATAATGGTGAGATGCTGAGGTCTTGCATTGCATGCTCTCAGGTTTGATAGCAATGTGAGTGAAGTTGTTCAAGGGTGCTAAGACTTTCGTGGTGCTAGACAATTGTACAGAATGGAGGGAGCCATTCTTGGCTGTAATTTTAAGGAGAACTAACTGAGGAGGTCCAAACCACAGACTTGCAGGCAGCTAGCAGTTGAACATACTGGATATGACCATCAGTTTTTATGTTTGCTTCTTGACTTTCATTCCTTTAACAGAATAAAAGTACCATATGATAGCAGAGAATAAGTTTTCCTCAAGTGAAAAGTTTTTTGCAGATTCTTTCATAACACAGAGGCAAAAAGGATACAGTACAATATTTAAACACAGAAACCAAACAGGCTTTGTTGTTAATGATAGGTATTGTAAAATTTCAAGTAGAAACGGCCGAAAATTAGGATAGGGTACAGCAGGCTGTACAGTGTATGGTACAAACAACTATGACCATTACACGGAGTAATGGGTACAAATTAAAAGAGGCAAAATTTAGGTTAGATATTAGGAAGAAATGTTTCATTTTGAGGGTGGTTAGACACTGGAACAGGTTGTCCAGGGAGGTTGTGGATGCCCCAACCCTGATGGTGTATAAAGCCAGGATGGATAGGGCCTTTAACAATCTGGTCTAGTAGGAAGTATCCCTGCCCATGGTAGGGAGGGTTCAAACTAGATGATCTTTAAGGTCTATTCCAACCTTTTAACACTGTGTGATTCCATGATTAAAATAAGAGTGAGAGAATTTATGGCGACAGTAAATGTTGTAGATTCTGTGGTAGAGTTTGAGTGGAAGCAGGAAAATATCCTCCAATGGCTGCAGCCGTTGTCAGGCCATGCTGGTCAACAGCCTAGAAAGTAATTCTGCATCAGTAGGGATGAGGGTGTGATGCAGCAGATACTTCTTTTACTCTGTTGTAAGATGAACCACAATGTTCATCTTGTGATGAATCAGTGATGCACAGCAGGGAGGGATCATAAAATAAAACACAAGAAATTCTGCCTCAACATGAGGAAGAACTACTTACAGGTGGCAGAGGACTGGAACAGGCTGCCCAGGGAGGTCATGGAGTCTCCCTCTCTGGAGGCATTCAAAACCCACCTGGACACCTTCCTGTGTCACCTGCTCTAGATGACCCTGTCTTAGAGGGAGATTGGACTAGATGATCTCCAGAAGTCCCTTCCAACCCTAACTATTCTGTGATTCTTTGATTCCTTGAGAAAGGCAAAAATTAATCACAACTGTAAAACTGTCACTCAGCTATGCTGGGTTCTTTTCTCAGCTTTTCCTTTTACCTACACGAAGAGCCTTGATCTTTTCAGCTCAGCTTAGTGCAGAGCTGTTAGTTGAGCTTCCTTGTCTCAGGACAGTTGGCAAAACACTACTGTATTCTTTCCTCATACACAGTAACAGTTTCTGTGAGCAGGAATGGGCATTTAACTTACTTTAGATATTTAAAAATTATTTATCCAACTGAGACACAGAAGGTTATACTTAGTGGAGAGAAGCAGATGCTTTCTTTGCTAGTTTTGACAGATTGTTTTTTAAATAGGCCTAGATCCATAACACTCTGTTTCATTTTTAAATTGCAGTATTGCAGGAACTTTCATCATTCACTTTCATAATCAGTCATTTCCATTCAATCTTCTCCTAATCTTTTGAATAGTAGCTTGAAACATCATACTTTAAGTACCATGCATTATTTTGTCATTAATTCCATGTGGTGCATATATATGTGATGACATTTTATTAATTGCCCAGTATCTAGAGTGTATATAAATAATTTCCTCTTCTCTATTGTAAAAATTTCAGAAGGTTCATCTAAGAAAAGCAGATATATGCGCTAGTGGACTTGATTTCAGAAGGTGTTTTATTACAGACACTGCTAATATAGCAGAGTTGGCAGCACGTGTGCTGTGTTGCTTTCTCTATTTCTGGCCTTCACTTGCTTCTGTAGGATTCTACATAACTCAGAGGAGGAACTGGAACACTAATTAGTGAAAGCTGACTGTATATCCAATTCCCTTCCCCATACTGTCTTTATCTACAGAAGTTTTGCCATCCGGTCTGTTATTCTGTTAACTCAGAACTATCTTCCTGGATATCTCAATTTTCTTCAGTATCCTCTAACTCATTTCTCTTTTATGGAGAAACTGCCTCCTACTGACTATTCGTGGTTGTTTGCAAGAGCAGTCTTACTGTTTTTATGCTCAATAGCTCCATTTCATCCCCTGCCAAAAGTAAAATTTTCCAAGGCTGCATAGCATAGAAGCCACTAACAATAGATCTGATTTGATCTTAAATTCTTTCTTTTTCTTTAGCCAGGGTACAGAAGTAAAGCAAACAACTGAGCAAGTTTGTTGTGGGTGACCAATGTCATGTTCTGTCACTGGAAGATAAGCTGAACCATTTTTTTCTGGTGGGGATCTTGCTTTTCTGATGAATTCATGCCTATTGTATGCTTTGTGGAGCCATGATAGGTCCTGTACTGCTCCCAGTCAGAAGGATTCCCGTGACAGAAGATATTCCTTTTTCAAGAATGCTACTGAGCATGCTTCACATAGAGCTTATTGCAAAGGATGCTGATGAAGTCAGGCGAGGTATGGTATGTTACAACATTGGGATCTCTCAGCTCATATGAGGAGACTTTGAAGTGAAGTCTGCATCCTTCAAGAGATGATAGGTGATATCCCCTAGGATAGAGCAAACTAAGAAGAGTTTATTGTAGCTGAAAATGCCATTGAGTAAACTAAAACCAAGCCTGGAGTAAAGATCTGCCTGGGCAAAGAGCTGTGTATGATACAGAAATACAAATTTTGGCTTGTCAGTCTTAAGTGTTCTGAGGCAGGTTGTTACTCACTGAATGAGCTTCAAAAGAGTGTAAGTCACTTACTTACTGAGTTTCTGAGAGAAAATTGATGGGAGATTCTCAGTGTTCTGCAAAGCTAATTAGAGCCAAATACTCAGCCAAATTCTCAGAGACCTTCTTGTACCTATACCTCGGAGAAGAGGTGAGGAGGAAAGGGCATGAGACTAGCACAGGTTTATTTCTGATCTGTTCATCCAGGACTTTGTTTCTGTTTAGGGGAAGTGCAGAAGAGAAACAGTGTAACCTGGGTACAATTAAACTCTGAGTTTTGCCACTGACTGCACTGGAGAAGAATTTAATTTATAATGTTTTGAATATAGAACAGTGGTTTGCAGTCGCTGAAAACAGCAGATTGAAACAAATTATGTATCAAACAGTCTTGAAATATAAAAAATACCATAAACCCATGAGGCAAATGGTCATGCTCTTGCTAACTGATTTAGGAGTGTATGGGATAAAGTAGCTGTTTATTTCTCCTGCCTATAAATATAATGGAAAAAAGGAGTTCCTTAAATTTACTCTAGCTGTAAAAAAATTATTTTACTGGTTATGCTTAACATTGAACACATTTCTAGAACACTTCCTATTTCTCAGAATTAATGATGTTCTATGCTTCAGCAATTCCAGGAATTACTTTCTATCTGTTTCATTGCTTAACTGTAGCTTACATGTCTAAATCCACTTGACTGCTTTGAAACTTGGTCTCTAAGAAGACTCTTCGACATGTAAATGTGCTGTGTTTTCATAAACAAGTAACAAGCTTATATTGAGACAGATAAGTGTATGTATAAGACTCATGTTGCACATGAAAAACTTACTAATTTTTGTGGATTCTGGTTATGCAAGTGTATTCAACAAAAAACATTATGAACTGGCATCGTCAATGAAATGAAAGGACAGTAATACCAGTTGGTATGGTATGAACCACTGTAGTTACTTTGGCAGATCATTTGGAAAATTTGCTGTACTAATGCTGCCACTGAAGTTCCCTTTTCACAAAAAAAACCCACACATTGTAAATCAATGTACAGTTTAAGCTGTTCACACTATTTCAGTTCAGAATTAATCATTAATATATAACGACTAGGGTTAATCCTACTGGTTGTTTAAGGGAATAATAAAATATGGTGTGTAAAGGGTGAATAATAGAATAAAACTGTGGCTTAGAATGGGATGTGTGGCAGTGATAGATGCAGTTTAAATTTTAATGATTTTATTCTTTGCACTGGTGGGATAGCAATATTAACTAGAAATTAATTTTAAAAATACTTGAAAGCCTTAGGGGTGGGAATTAGGGCAAGAATAGATATTTATGCATAGGTATGGTTGTACAGACATAGACGGAGAAGGAATGGAATGTATTTGGCCTTCTTATGAATCTGGCAATTAAATATACTGATGGGAGTTGATCAGCTTAGACACTTCATAATCAGAGGAAAGAGACATCAACAGAAAGTGATTCATGTAATTTTGAGACAGTCATTAATGATAGCTCAAAACCTTGGTCATTTAAATGTTCAAGCTGAATTCAGAATGCAAATACTGAATAACATATTGCGGTAATGGATTTTCAGTAAGCCCTACCCTTCATGTAGCTTTAAAACCCCATCATGATCATAATGAGAAGTAATTGGGGGCCACATTCGAGTTTATAGAAACACAATTTCGTCTTCTGAAAATAAAACTAGTTAGTCAAAACTGAAAATTGGACATACAGGTCTAAAGAGATCCTACTTTGCTGATATTTAGTAGACCATGTTAATTCAGTATACTGCAGTATGTCAGTCATAGCAGTTCCCCCTAAAGAATTTTTACAGATAAAAATACACTGAGACTGTATATCTCATGATCTCTTGCACACTACTGTTCAGTTTTGGGTGTATTCCAGTGGCCATAATTAAAGAGATGGTTTTAATTAAAGGCAAATTTCTTCATACTTGATATAACTAAAATCATGTAAAACTATCACTTATAAAATGGCTGGAATTTCTGTATTTTTTCAATTTTCAGGAATGACTATAAATGGAAATGTTACTTAATGATATGTATTAATGTGACAGTTTTTAAAAGTGCTACAGATCGTCTTTGGAAAATTAAAATAAATTGAATGATTTGCAAATGAGAAAACATCTAAATTTGCAGAACTTGCACCAATATTGTCAGACATATTATTAGTTTGTTTTATCATTTAATTACAGGATCCTTCTTCTTTTCTAAAGTCTTATGAGATACCTTATAATCCCATTGAGAATTATCAAATAAGAATTATATATTACAAATATAGGACAACAGCATTTTTCTATCAAAGGATATTCCTTTGTTGTTCAAAAAAATGTTTGATGATCATATTTTTTAAGAAATCCTTTGAAGTTCACTTCAATAGAAACTCTTGCCATACAGGCCAGAAGAGATTTGGTTTACTAATTAACTGTTTCATTTTGATTTAGCATATAACAAAATAAAATCACAATTATAGATTTTTTGTTAATTAAACTTTTAAAAACATCTGTGTATGTGCTGATGGCAAACTTTTAACCTGTCTCCTTATTTTATTTAATTTTCTTTCTTCTTATTTCCCAGCTTGATTTAATGTTCTACATTTTTAGGCAAACAATGCACTCTCCAGTTGAAGAGCAGGAGTTAGAAGTGAGGCTCATACAAATCCTTGCCCTGGAATGAGTTTCACAATCCAGGAATAGCAGTTGCCCTAATATTGCCACTCATAGTTCTGTCAGATACTCTTATGAGTTCACCCTAGTACTAAACTCCTTTTTCTCCTTTGCTCTTGTTCTGTTTTTATGTCCTTCCCTCTCTGTGAACATAAGATTTCTTAATTCCCTCTCCATGTACTGTCCCATCAGGTAAGTATTTCTGAAGTGAAAATTCATGAAGGTCATATGGGAATAATTTTTGAAAGGCTGGGTTATAGGGAGATGAGCATTTTAAGAGTTCCGGAATTTGTAGGAAAGAAAAATTTCTTTCCTCTCCCTTATTTATTCAACTTCTCTCTATCAGTGTTGCTTCTCAGTATTGAGGACGTGCCCCAAAATTTATAATTTTCATCCAAAATCACACATTACTTTGTGTGTCTTTAGTGCTCGATCAATCCCATTTATTTTGTGTAATCCCATCCAGCTCTAGCAACATTCAGTGAAGCAGCTCTTATTTAGGTGGTGTTAAAGCTATCAGTGTTGCAAATCAGCTCGAACTCACAACTGAACTGCTCTTTTATTTTGCTGGGTATGGATGAGCAGAAGGCAACAAAGTTCTGTGAAGCTCATAAAGGTGAAAGCAGCCCAAAATTTGAACTGTACCCCGCTATACAAACTCTTTCAGGCTCTAAAAGAAGACTTGCTAGTATCTGCATTTGGTACATCTGTTGGTTTGTCTTTTGTAGGACCTACCTGCTTGGTTTTATGACCTAAGTGTGACCATAGTCATGAAGATTATGTGTTATCCTTGTCTTTTTTTACATGGCATCTCCATTTTAAAGTTGTCTTCATCCTATTTGAAAAACTGGTCAAAAATAGAAATGTGTGGATATTTTTAGAAGATTCTTTGTGGTTTGTTTTTTTTGTTTTTAAAAGGGGTGAATAATTTTCAGAGACTGAAATTTGAATTAATGATGTGTATGTTAGGCTTGAGACAATCTCTGTCTCAGGTCTCTTGCTTTAAATATATTTCTTTAAATAACACTTTATAAGAGAAAGCTGGTGATGTTGAACTATGAATTCACTGAAAATGGCAAGTCGCTTCCATATGTGGTTGTGAAATTGAAGGGTTATTGGCTGCTCACTCAATTATCCAGCTAAAATTTAGTTGAATTTCCACTAAATTTGGAATGCTAAGCTTCAAAATAACCAGAAGGTTGCAGTCTCCTGTGTCCTGTGACTCCATCCTCTCCAAGAGATTTACAAAACAGGATTCCTTACTCGTCCAGTCCAAATCCAACCTTAATACCCTGCCCTTTTTAGAAAGTGAGGAAATAATTTCTTTTGCTACTGCCTGTGAGAGGTAAGCAATTTTAAGAAAGTAATGTTTTTTCATTCTGGAATGATACTGTGTTTCATCCAAGCCACAATAGAGTTGTCTTTCCATATCGTTTTTGTTAGACAGGTCTACATCCCTGGTTTTAGCTTAATGAAGGGAAGAGGAATATCACAGCTTGACTAGAGTAAAGGTAGTCTAGCTGATGAAGTTGGAGAACAGATGCTTTTTAAGAAAAAGGGAATTATATAGGCAATCACTACCCCTTGCCCTCTGAATTAATGGCAATCAAAATCTCTGATTAGCTCTATCTGCTATCCCCTTGCTCAAGGAAATAGAGCCTAAGTTGTCAGCAGTTTCCAGCTCTATTCAAGTTAGGGAGAAAAACTCCCATGATTATCTTCTGTGTGTTTAATTTTTTTGATTGGAAGCCACTTTACTCGAAAGTAGGTTTTGAGTCTACATGCAAAAAGTATTTTTTTTCTTCTAATTATTCATCTGATCACTTCTTTAATGGAGCATTTGATATATTTCAAAGTAATCTCTGCTTTTTATATGTAAATCACGAATCTGAGAGTATGCTAATTGAATTACACAAGGCAAATGCAAGGAAAAACTGTTGTAATCAAAAGGGGGAAATTCCATTGAAATTTTTGATATTTATTTATATAGCTGAGTAACTTATTTTAGAAAAACCTTTTTTCTAAAAGTGAGGTTTTCTGTCTGTACCACTGTCGGTATGCTCTTTCTGTTTCCTATCACACACCTGACTAGACATTTCTGAGTCATTAAGCCTTTCAGTGTGAAGCAGATACACATACATGTTATCAGACATATCGACTGTGTTCTCAATTTCATTAAATTACCAATTTCCTGCCATAAAAACTTCTCCCAAAACCTGAAGTTTTTGTTGTCTCATGCCAGCACACCACAGTATAAAAGTGATACTGAGCAGGAGCAAAAGAGTTTCAAAGGAGGTAGCTGTTGCTGGTTGCAAATTTTGATGTTAGAAAAGAAATTATTTAGGTGGACATCTTTTTTGCTCTTTCCATGTCACAAAAGTAAATGTTTCCTTAAAGCATTTGGATTTATTGTTTTTTCCCCATCACTTCTTCAAGCTGAAGAAAAATATTCTGCATCTCTTTTCTTTGTTTGTTTTCTTGTTCTTCTTTTCTGTTAAAAGAGCGGCTTGCTAGTGTTTTCTTGGTAGTTTGGAATTCAAAATGGTGCTACATTGTTGTACAAGAGTTTGTGGGCAAATAGAGACTTAATTTCTACTTATCCTGAGTTGCTCTGTATGTTGTTTTCTCATGAACTCAAAGGAACTAGAAGATATGCCCTAAAGTCTTCCTAACAGCAGGATTTATGTTTTCAGTCCTCCAACTCATTCTGAGTACCGTCAGCTCTCTTCTGCCTTCTGTCACTTTATACTATCAGAACACCCACATAAGTTGCTCATGGTATGTAAACACTTTTATGAGGAAAGGTGGGTTGAAGCACATGTGGCCAGCACTGAGCTTTGGTTTCCCCTGAAGAGCCACATCCTCTAGAGAGCACATGCAGAGTTAGTAGATACCAACTTTGATACAAGCAACTGGCTCATTGGAGTTGACACAGTAATGAAGTCATGATGAAACTGAACCTGCGCTACATACTCAAGAAGGTGGTTTAAACTGTGACAGAGCAAAAAGGGAAGGGCAGGCAGTTTAATTTCTCTCAAGATCATCTGCCCCTGTCTTGTATATGGGTATTCTAAAAATAATGCCAAGAATTCTGAAGGATTTCATGATGATCCTGAGTAAGTCCCAGTTGCAGAATATGGTACAATACTTACGTTACAGTCTGTCATTCTTTCAGCTCATTAGTTACTAATTATAATAAGAGCAAAGTTTTCCTTCGTATTTATAAAGCAGCTACTAAATCTACAATAACATAAATAAAACTGCAATAACATAAAAATAAGAATTATTCTAATGAATCAAGAAATAAAAAGCCATAGAAAAGGGAGGTGATGAAAATGGCTGATTCACATAAGGTTAATAAATGACATTTCAGAGGCATGGTTCTTAAACTGAAATGTAAATGAAGGAGAAAGTACTCTATTGAAACAATTTCAGAGAGGCCTTCCAGGTGAGATCTTCAGAGGCATATAATTCAAGGAATAAATACTAATTGAAAATTTTTGGAAGTGAGGTTCCTAGGCTTGTAAAGTGTAAACGTTATGAAAATTTTGAAGGCATGGGAAAAAATTACAGCATGAATAGAGTCCAGAGTCCTTCCATTTTCACTCATCTCCCCTGAAATTTGGGGAGAAAGTTGAAGTACGTGTAATAAACAATTACTTGACAAAACGATATTTAATGCATTTCTGAAAGAGTGAGCAATATCTTATGTACCACAGCTCGTAAATGGGAGACCTTCTAAATAATAACTTACAGAGTTAGTATTAGGGATGGAGCTGTCTCGCTGCACAGTGAGCAAAACATTATTATTTCTTTTTTTGTGGTTAATATATTCTCAAAAAATATACAAACATAGGAAATGTGAACATTGTTGACATACATAAAATAGAAGATTGTATGTAGAGGGTTTAGCAACAATATGTTAATATATAATGCAGAAAAAAACTTCAGCTGAAGTTTTCAGAGAAGAACTTAGAAAATGTAGATTAAGAATGTCAAGTGCATCCGTTATAAGGTGACTGACTGAGCGCAGCATCAGCAATTGGCTATAAATTTGGCCTACCCTGTAAGTGCGTATTTATAGAAATGTATGTGCATACATATATATTTTTATATAATTATGTATTTGTGTGGTGTTCATCCATAATGTGACCAGAGGGGAGTGTTTCGGCCTATACCTCTTCCTGTAGCTGAGCTTCACAGAATGGGTAAGACTGGAAGGGGTGACAGTGGGACATCTGATCCAACCTCCCTTCTCAAGTAGGATTGCCCTAGAGCACTCTGCACACGATTGCATCCAGATGGTTCTTGAATGTCTCCAGTGAGAGAGACTCCACAACATTTCTGGGCAATCTGTTCCAGTGCTCAGTCACCCACACAGGTTAAATACATTAAGTTTGACATATATAAAACGCATTAGGCTAAATGCATTTTAATGTATCTAAAACGCATTAAGGTTAAATGCATTTAGCATTGTGATTTTAAACTAATTCACATAACTAGATTGCTGCTAAGACATCACTAACAGTTTGTGATTTCCCGTATTTTTTTTTGTGAGAGGAAAAGAATTTGTATACTTTGTTCTTGCTCTGGGACTAGGCAGCATGTTAATCCACATAGAACAGGTTGGCAATTTATCACACCTTAGCATAAAGTACAGAGTCCACTTCAACCCTACAGCTTTGATGAAGTCACTAGTTATAAACCAGAAATTAATTTGGGGTATTTAATTGTACCTTTTTGTCATTAATTATTTTTACTCGTATTTTCTGAATTGATCTGTTTTGCAATGTTTAGAAAAAAGAGTTAAAACTTCATTCATATTATTTGGGTTCTGTTTTGCATTTCATACTATGTAGCTTTAAGAAAATTACTGCTGAGGTGATGATATACTTACCAGCAGTTCTAAAAATCTGACTGGTAGGTAACAATTTCTATGCATTATTGTTATCATGAACAATTTAAGGAGTATTTTTAGGTTTCTTTTATGCTGTAGCAGCTGTTCTCCATTTCTCTAAGTCAGATTGCAGGCACTGAAAGGCTGCTTACTTCTTTTCTATCTTCTTGCAAAGAAAAGGACATATCTGTGCTCGCTGATTTATAAACTGGGGAGGAGGAGGGTTGTTTAGTTTCAAAGAAACCATTATTTCATGGATTTTTAGGGCAGAAGAATCACCATTTTCTTTTTGACTGTTCTATTAGAAGTTTGTGGGAGGAGAAAAGTGGCTGCTGTTAATAAGACACATACAGAAGTGTGTCTGTGCTGCTGCTTTATTCTGTTGTTGCAGACCGTGAATTAGCAGGATGAAGCTAGTCTGAAAGAGGCATATGCAACACATTCTTTAACCCTATAGAAGAAATAGGACTTTGGCTTTCAAATCTAGGATGTAAAAAAGTTTCTGACAGAAACTTTTGCCTTAAAGGTTTGGTTATTTTAGGAAATATGAAGATGCAAGTTTTCCATTTCTCTTCAGTAGGCTTTTTATCATTACTTCCATTAATGTACTTCCTAAGTGTGTATTTTCTCATTCCCTCCTATGTTACTATCTTTACCTTGTTCCTTGGATCACAATTCAGTGTGACTTTTTTAAAGTAGCTTTAACTTATAAATCAAAATTAGCAGAAGAGTCAATGTAAATATGACAGATTCATGAATTGCCTGTATTTTCAAATATTACAGAGACATTTAGGCTTTTGGAAGAGAGTGCTTGGCAGTTGCAGATTTCTGTATGATTTTAGCTATATCATGTTGTCTGAAAATGACATTTGTTACTTTAAAAACATATGGTGATAGCACGAAATCTTTGCTTACCTATCAGACCACACATCTGCGTGTCCTAAAATATTGCCATTATTCATTAATAGTCTCATTGGCAGGCCGTTTTGAGACTGCGTGGTAAGAGATCCTGTGAAAATACAGTTAGATACAGCCCCTACCTTGAGTTTTGCATGCTAATCAGATGAGATGGAAGGTGCAAAGGGAAGCATAGTAAAGTGAAATGAGTAGAATATTTTATGAGCCAGGACAGTTTGCTGTCTATGCGGTTCTTTCTTCCAGGCCAGCCTCCCCTCTGCTGCAGCCAGATAACATTTATAGAAAGGTTTCCAAATGCATAATCTGAAACTTGCAAGAGTTATGATGTTTGTGCTTTTGGGGAGCGTTTTGCTCCCTTGAATATCACCATATCATCTATATTATCTCCTGGAGCTGATAACAAAGGTTCTGTGTGCTAAGGTGATCTCAAAGTAACCTCAAGTTTCTAAGGAGATTTTTCATTGGACTGTGGATCTTAAGGGGTCTTTACATTTATCTCTACTACATCACTACCCTAAGAACTTCCTGTGCTATCATAAAAAATGTTAAAGCAAGTCTCTACAGCCAAGACTGGTGAAGAATCACCCTTCTCTCATTGCACTGGGTCAGGCAGCTTGTACTAGAAGGCCAAGACTGCCTCCCTGTCATCACCAAAGTTAGTAACATCTTAGGTGTGAGTACCGATTTGTTTTCTTTGCAGTATCTAAAAGCCACACATTCCAGCATCTTTAAAACTCACCCTTCACTTTGTTTCCTCAGTGAAATTACATTTTTTTAATTCATCTAGCATCTGGAAGTTCCTCTCAAATACAGTAGACGGTATCTCAGATTTACAATATTTCTAGTGTCCCACACTGATATATAACTGCATCAATATAAGATATGAAAAAGCTTGTTCCCATAAAAATTTTGGTTAATGCTTAATAATTTCAGAAATGTTCAGATTGCAGAGCATGAGAATAATTGCTAAATTCTCCTTATAAGCATATCTTTTTCAGGCAGTCATAAAGTAAGTTGAAAGCAAAATGGTTTATAGAAAATTAGTTACATAGCTTGTAAAATTCTCTACAATGTACTGCAAACAAAAGGGAAAATTTCCTGCAATTTCACAATTTTGTACTTGCTCACATGGCCATTAACCAACAAGATGAAAATCAAATTTATCCTATTCACTCCATGAATTATCTATGATTAACAGTGTATAGAATGTGATTTTCTAAAGCTTCTTTCATATTCAAGGTACCTTCAAGCACTTTGTAAAGAAAAGGGACAAAATAAACACCACAAGTATACTAAACATGTATAGGATAAAAAAACTTGCCCTTTTCTTTATGCCACAATTGAATCTTTGCTCAGTGACTCTTAGAAACTTTGTGTCATAGAATCCTAAAGACAAGGGTGTTTTGCTATTTCTAGTCTTGTACATTATAATTCTTTCTGAGGCATTTTATGTATCCTTTCAACATCAAACTGAGTGACGGACCTTCGTGTGGTATAAATTTTATGCGTACTCCTTAAACTTGTCCTGCTCTATGAAACCCATGATCTCTTTATAAGTATTTAGCAGTCATGGACTGAGCTCTGAAAAAATGGCTAGAAAGAATGAGAACTTACTTAAAATACTTTTTTTTTTTAATTATTATTTGACCTACTGTTTTCCATGCTGCTATAATGAACCTGAGTTATGCTTTGTTAGCTCTTCTGAACAAGGCATTGTGATACCCACATAACTTCAGCTAATGGGACTTTAAGAAGTCATTGGATACAATAAGACTCGCAGTGTCATTACAGAATGTACCACCACAAGTTGTGGTGGTTCTTTGCATGGAAATAAGCTGGGAGTTTTATTCACCCTAATGTCACTACAGTGGTAGAGGCTTGGCTGCATCAGGCCCATAAGTAGAAAAGAATGGAGTAGCACAAATGTCAGCTTTTCAGTTGCCATAACTGTTCTATAATATCACCCAACTCTTTTGTGCACATCTAAACAACTTTAACAAATCAAAATCTATTCTAGCTACCAGAGAGGATGGTCTTCCTGTGTAGAGAAGAGTACAAATAATCTACAACAGCAGTAGAATCCCAGGTGTAAGCTTAACCTCAATGATCATGTAGCCAGTGTAAGGTCTTTAAGCAGCCATAGCTGGAAGCTTGCCTGGAATCTTTTAGCAGGACCTAGCTTTTTTGGGCAAAGGGCAAAAGCCAGTGAAGATGGAAAGGGAGTAAGCAGCCTTCCAGGGCCATTCCATTAAAACGTGAAGGAGGAGATAACTGTGTTTTATGAAGTGATATAGTATATCTGAAACGTAAATAAATACAGATACAACCATATTTTTCCTGTTGATGAATGTGTAATTCAAGAGTATCAAAATCTGCAAAAAAGCTGCTTACCCATATAATGATTATCAAAGTCTTTTAGTTAAATGGTGTTTACACTGTTCTTTAATTGATTTGGTACTTTCAAGATCTACCCTGCCAGTTTGACAATTATGCACTCTAAGCTTTTCACGCACTAAATGGCCAAAATAAGCAAAGCTTTCCTGCATATCAAATCTTCACCGTGTCTTGTTCAGTACCAATAAGCTTGAGGGCTTTGTAGGTAATTTTTTATTGAGCTAATTTTTCCTCTTTTTTGTGTTTTTACATCGCCACCCAGAGTGTTAGTTTTGTCAAATGCAGTCTGAATTTCTGTGGGTCTGAACTGAAACAATGAGCCCTTTGAAGACACCTCTTTCAATGTTTCACTTGTTAATATTGAACATTACCAGCTGGGTCAGTTCTGAACTAGTAATATGAGGGTATCATGGCCCATGGGTTCTTTCGTTATAAAGTTTGTCAGACCCTAGAAGTTTGCAACACTTACCATCTTGCTTAGTAAGCATGATCTGCTACGGACTTGAAAGAGAAATCCTGTATAAAGGATAGTGATACAAGGAGTGACCTGATATACATATCAAACCCCCAAAAGCAATTTAGCATTAGGAAAAGGTAGTTTCTTATTCAGTTATTTTAGTTTGCTTAGTGACTGCATTTTGCATGGACCACTGCTTTCCTGAGCCAGCATCTGTGTGGCTCTGGCTGTGTAAGGCGGCAGCTGCTGTGGATTTTCTCCAGGGCAGTGAGCTGGCAAAGGCAATTTATGTCACTCATACGTCCTCTGCCATCCAGGAATATGGGAGGAGTACTGAAGCAATATACCCCATTCTGATACTTGTGGAATGACTACAGACTGCTTTAGGCCATCCATGATAATGCTCTGTAAGATTAAGTGAGCCAGGTAGTCTTCACCTGTCAGCAATTGCAGTGTCATTGCTTATTTGAGCTTTTGGGTGAATCTGGGATATTAAATACAGTTTTTCATCCAGAGTCCCTCAGCTGCACCAAGCACATCCCTAGTGTTGAATAAATAAGTGGTATTTTAGAAATCTTTTTTGCTGTCATGAAATTCCCATCTAGGCAAAAAGCAAGTCCTCAGCTTCTTTGTACATTTCCAAACACTGAAAGAATTTGGATCATTAACATTTTTTGGGTATTGGTTTTTATGGCTACTGCGTCTTTAATGCGCTCTGCCATCCACATTCTTCGCAGTGTCCTGGACACTGACAATCGGTATTCTGCATGAAGTCAGTTGCCAGTACTACAAGTGATTCATAGTAAATGTAAGAACATTCATAGTAAATGTGATGTAAATGTACATCACTGTTATAGTTGCTTGATGGCAGTAACAAGACATTTCACTTGAGACTTCTTCAACACAGGTAATCTTAAGTCCAATTTAATATTTGATACAATTTTCCCACCATGCAACTGTCTGACAGCAACATCAGAACATTTCTTTCATCTCATTCCTACACAGTTTAAGAAACAGACATCCAGGGCCTGAAAAAAAGGTCAGTAAATTAAACAAGAACAAAAATTGGCATTATGTCTCTTCTTTCAAGTTTGCATGGAGAATTTTCCACCCCTGTGTGCTCTGAAAAGGGCTTTAATCCAAATGACACACTGCTGATGCAGTGATCCAAAATGATTTTTAAGGCGTGGGCAAATGCTGTGGGCTAAATTCAGCTTTCACTTAGACCTCATTGCAAATACGAAAATACGTAAAGAGGTGGTGAATTCTCATGGTCAAACATTGCAGCAGAGATGGGTCTGAACCATTCTGTGATATAGAAAGAGCAAACTAAGGCAGATTAAAGTAGAAGGAAAGCTGAACCACAATAGGTGTGATTGATCTCCTAAGAATATTGCAGTCTGTCTGAGAGGCCAGTGGGAAAACTGCGTATCATGCACAGCATTCATGACAAGTGAGCAGCTAAATTCTGACATGCTGTAGAAAAAATTAAGACACCAATCTGGCCCCCATGAACTGGCCAGTCCTGGGATCTAAAAGTAGTGAATTTCTGGTTTGGATCTCCTCAGCAGAGTGTTTTTGCTGTGTGTGTGGTGGAGGTATTTGCTTGGATATCTCCACCTTGCTGACCCTTTGTGCTCTCTGTCTTTCTGCCAGCAGCTTGGTGCTTTTCACGTTCCTCACTACAGTTGCTTTCTCATTTGATGCCTCATCCAGCTGCCTTTGCGTAGTCTGTGCCTAGCTTGTGTCCTGTCTGAGCTGCCTTCTGTATTATCTTAATGTTGAATCATGTTATCCAAAGTAATACTCTCTGTTAGCTAAATAGTCTCGTTTTAGTTCAAGTGGGAAGGCGACCTGGACAAGAAGCCTTATTGAATTTTAGTGAAAAGTAAAAGGTGCTGCAGTGACTCCAGAGAAAGGCAAGGAAGCTGGTGAAGGGGCCAGAGCACAAGATTTTTGAGGAGCGGTGGAGGGAGTTGGGGCTGTTTAGCCTGGAGAAAAGGAGGCTCCCTAAAACTACCTGGAAAGGAAGTTGCAGTGAGGTGGGGGTTGGTCTCTTCTCACGAGTGACAAGTGACAGGATGAGAAGAAATTACCTCAAGCTGCACAAGGTGATAGGGGGAGCAAGTGAGCAGCAGCAGGGTTTGAAGACTTTTAATCAGAACACTAAATTGGGGAGTATCATTCCTAAATCATGACAGTGTCCAAAGGTACAGTCTAGACAGTTTATGCATTTTTATTCTTCCTATAGTGCCGTTTTGCTTCCTTGTTGTTTTTTGTGAAAGGAGAGATAAGTGCATTTTGCAGCCTAACTTACTAGTTTCTTTTAGCAAGTCCTTTCACAATTGAAACAGAATACTTTGTCATTATGAAGAAAATTCTAACACTTTTAAAAATGCAGTGTAAAATATGCAGAGAGACTATCTAGTTAGAATTCATGTGAAATGAAAATGTAACAGATGGGATGCTACCTGTTTTGAATCACACCACTGAAAAAAATGTATGCTGGATGCCAGTAGCCCTGTCTTTAATTATTATATTCTTATAGCTTGCCTTGTGGATTAAACATAAAAGCAAGAACTTATTTAGCCACTGTTTTTGTGACTTACCTGTCTTTAGACATTGTTATTAACCCAAAATGTAAGGCTTTATCTTCTGAGCCTCCCTTTCTAGACTGGAATATACAACCATTTTATGTCACTTGGGTCAAAAGGGAGCCAGCTTTCATGAGAAGTGTTTGAGCTGTCTTTTGTCTGCAATGCAACCTGTAATTCACAGAAGAAGTCCAGATATTAGGAGAGAAGAGGCAAGCCTATCAGCAAAATGTTTGCAATTATGTGCTTATCTCCATTCAGCTTCAATTTAAGCAAGCTACCTTAAAACTCCAGCGGAATTCAAGAGGCATGAATTCTTTAGAGAGTCTAATAGAGGGCCACAAAGATGATAAAGGGACTGGTGCATCTTTCATAAGGAAATACTGAGAGAGCTGCAACTGTTTAGCCTGGAGACAGTAAACTCAGGAGTAGATCTTGACAGTATGGAAAAATACTTGATGTGAGGAAGTAAAGAACACAGAGCCAGGCTTTTCTCAGTAGTGTCCGGTGGTAGGATAAGAAGCAATGGGCACAAACTGAAACACCAATAAATAATAATTAAACATGAGAAAAAACTTTTTCACTGTAAAAATACAGGACAAGCATGCCTGGACAGGTGTTAGAGTTTACATCATTCAAGATAGTCAAAACCTGAATGGATGTGGTCCTGAGCATCCTTCTCTAGGTGATGCTTCTTTGAGCAAAGGGATTGGACTAGAACATCTCAAGAATCCCTTTGAGATTCTAATCTCAGAGATTCTGTGATCTTATTTGTCTTCCGCAGGAACAGTTGTCTAATTTTTAACATCCAAACAGAAGAAAAGACTCTTTTACTGTGAAAGTGGTCAAAGAGTGGAATAGGTTGAACAGACAGGTGTGGAGCCTTCTGTCAAGATACTCAGACTCTGACTGGACACGATTCTGGAATACTTGGTCTAGCTGATGCTGCTTAAGCAGGCAGCAGCATAGATTATCTCAGGAGATCCCTTTCAAACTAATTAACTATGTGATCATTTGAAAGTAAACCAGTAGAGACATACAGAGTCTTTAAGAAGTTGAGAAGAGGCAGAATTCTTCTATATTTTGTGGGGTTTTTTTCCTGAAATTCGGTCAGGCACTTTTAGATATAAATGCAGGAACAAATAAATATGGCCTTTTCCATTTAAGCACAGCTTAAATTTGCATACAAACGCAAGGAACCATAATGGCACATAACTTACTTATGTAGCATTTGCAAATAAGCATTGAAGACCTGAACTGTATTACTTGTAGAAGATTGTAAAAAATATCAATATTAGTGACTATTCATTCAAAGATGGTTTAATGTGAAATAACAGTATGTTTTCTTTCTTTGACTTTAGCTTCTACTGGAACAGCTGTGGCTGACCCAGTGAGGGTAGTGGTTAGTTTTTTTGGTATATCATAAGTCCACAATCTTTGTGGTGGGCGCTTAGAAGTTACTTCTTTGAACTTCTGTGTACATCTTATGTATCTTATCACTACTGTTTTGGCAACTCATGGGTATAAACTCTTGGCCAGTGCCCCATGCCTCCATTTCTCTTTCCTCCTGTGGGGTTGCAGCAGCAGTGACATAAAGCATAAAGTGCATAGATAAGTGAATTACCTGTGAGTACTTCATATCTCATAGGCCTGGATGTGTATACCTACTATATGTGGATGTGTTTTACTACTTTGGGCAATAGTTTGACATCAGATGAATTCCTTATTAAGTGTGTTTCTTGAGGAAAAGCAGTGCACAAGGTAGAATTGACGTTACTTTTTCCTGAACAAGATTTCTATGAATAAGTCCTAATGAAGGAGTATTAACCAGGGCCAACTGAGTAGATAGAAGTACAGTTTATGCTTTAAAGTATATCAGGTAATGGATAAGTATATCAAGTAATGGATAAAGTATATCAAGTAATGGATATCATACTAAGTTATAAACCTTCAGTAAGAAGTCAACTGGCAAATAAAAACTGAAAAGTAAAAAACAAACAATCAAAAAAACACACCCAAACTTGCGTATGTAAACCAGTTGAAGGAATATATTAAAAGTATTTTAAAGAGAAATAAATTACAATCATATAAAGAAGATTTAGAATAATGTGTTATTATAGCTGATTATGTTTTGACGATGTAAAAGAACATTAAAATGCATGTGGTTTTGTTAATTTTGATGATAAAATTTATTTTTTTTATTACAGAAAATGATGAGGTCATCTGTGTTTCATATGTTCATACTAAGCATGGTTGCTGTTGATGTGATTGTTGCTGCTAGTAACTACTACAAAGGAGAAAATTTCAAGAGACAATATGATGAATTTTACCTAGCTGAGGTGAGTATGCTGAAATGACTATCTGGATAATTTTCAAGATAAGCTAAAGTAAAAAATGTGAATGTCAAGAACATTTTAGTATGTAATTTTTTATTCCCTTAAGCATTTTGAGAATACTTTGCTAACTTGTTCAACTTCCTCTGCCTGACAATAGCTGACAGCTCTGTCTTACAACCTTTTGAAAGGTAATTTCCTCAAACAAAATGTCAGTGGTAATGAGCTGCGGCTTAAGAATAACATCTGCAGGCAATGCATGACTGCTAAGTTGCTATCTTTCTCTAGCAGGAGCATAACATTCAGTAGACTTTAAAAAGATGAGAAAACACTTCCTTTAGAAAATATAATATAGGACTTCTTCCTAAATAATTTTTTCATACTTAGCTTCCAGAAGGTCTGTAAGCATAGCCAAAATAGTGTTACAAATAGTCTGGCTTCAGCAATCTGGAGAGCATACTGCAAAAAAACACATTTATCCAGTCATGAATTTGTTGAAAGAGGAGTCTATGCTCCTGAACCAGTGAAGTGGAGGTACAAGTGACATTCTGACAGGGAGCCTGCTTGAGTCATTAGCTGGTCAAGGATTTTACTGTAGAACATGCACTAGAGATCCTAGAACCTTGCATACATGTCTTTTTAGTACTATTCAATTCAGTTTAAAAAAATAATTGAAATCTTTGGTTCTAATGCACTGGCATAGCTTCAAATAGATACTTGTTTTTTCTGAATTGAGTGAAATCATTATTGCATGATTCTTTATTAAAAACATTTATTTCCATGGGCATTGTGAATTGTGACTTTATCTGAGTAAAAAGCCAGTAAAAAGAACAGCTATTTCACCAGTGCACCAAGATCAGTTCTCTCAAGGTGTTGATCACAGTTACCTGGATGTGGTACATGTTTAGCTCTATGGTTATTGCAGTTTCCCTGGCTTCAGGGCCAAATGGAGTTCCATGCTCCATTTTTGGAGCCAGAGGAGACATTCTTAGGCTAGAGTGCACAATAGCAGAATGTTCCTTTTAGTTTCTCTTTTGTTGATATTGCCTTGTTGGCAATACTCTGTGGTTTTATGCCCAACTTTAAACCCTTTAGTTCATAACAGTCCAATGCTTTATGAATCTCCATTTTTTAAGGTTGAATCGATACACATTTTTTATCTAAGTTTTAGAATTTTTATCTGATCTCTTAAAATTGTATGAATTTGAGAGTTTGCCAGTTATGGGAGCTAGTGAAAATGAAAATGAAAGCAAGAAAAAAGTTAAAAGACAGCACCAGAGTCCAAACCTTAAAAAATGTGCATATTGTAGAGATGCACTGCTGCATCCTACTCTGTTGTCTCTCATGCTGCTGGGAATAGGTGTAGTTTGTGTGAATATTGAGTCAATGTTGGCCTGGCCAACAATTACAAGAGTAATTGTGAAATGTGTTGTGCTTATTCTGTATCCAGTTTTAAATGGGTTGACTTTGGCTGGATGCCAGATGCCTACCCAGCCACTCTATCACTCCCCTTCCCAGATGGACAGGGGAGAGAGTAAGATGGAAACAACCCGTGGGTTGGAATAAGGCAGTTTATTAAAGCAAAAGCAAAGAAAAAGCTTGTGTGCACAGAAGCAAAGCGAAAGAAACACGGTTGATTCTCTACTTCCCATCAGCAGTGATGGTCTGCCACTTCCAAGAAGCAGGGCTGCAGCATACATAATGATAGGCAACCATTGGAGACAGTGAATGTCCCCCTTCCTGTTCTTGCCTTAGCTTTTATATCTGAGCTGACGTCACATGGTCTGGAATATCCCTTTGGTCAGTTTGGGTCAGCTGGCCTATCTGTGTCCCCTCCCAGGATCTTGCCCTTGATTAAGGAAGGAATGTTACAGTGCTGATGCTGTGCTTAGCAGTAGCCAAAACACCAATGTGTTATCAACACCATTCTAGCTACCAGTGCAAAGCACAGCACTGTGAGGGCTACTATGGGGAAATGAACACAATCTCAGCCAGACCCAATACAGCATTAAAAAACAACATGAACATGAAAAAGATTCTCCTGAAAATAAGACATCAGAATAAAACCAGCATATGCTGGGTTCTCTTATGACACCTCTACAGATGAGGGTGGTATCGAGGACAGTGAAAGTCATTCTACTCTCCGTCGTGGTTTAATCCCAACCAGCAGCTCAGCCCCACGCAACCTCTTGTCCCACAATGGGATGGGGAAGGAATCATCTGGGTAAAAGTGAGACAAGTCATGGGTAGAGATAATGACACTTTAATAGGTAAAGCAAAAGGCACGCACACAAGCAAAGCAAAACAAAGCAGAGGATTCCTGCACCACTTCCTATGGGCAGGCAGGTGTTCAGCCATCCCCAGGAAAGCCGGGCTCCGTGACCCACAACAGTGCCTTGGGAAGACAAAGACCATCACTTTAAACATCTCCCTCTTCTTTCTGCTCTCTCCAGCTTTATATGCTGAGCATGACCCCATATGTTATGGGATATCCCTGTGGTCAGTTGGGGTCAGCTGTCCTGTCTGTGTTCCCTCCCAGCTCCTTGTGCACTCCAAGCCTGTTTGCTGGTGGGATGGGGAGAGAAGTAGAAAAACTCTTGACTCTGTTCAAGTGCTGCTCAGCAACAACTAAAACATTCCTGTTTACCAACACTGTTTCCAGCACAAATCCAAAATAGCACCATACAAAGTACATTGGGGAAAGTTAACTCTGTCGCAGGCAAATCCAGTACAATGTCCTTGGCCGGAAACAAATAATTAAGTCAGCGTTAAAGCCTGAGACCATGAATTCACAGTAGGCATTTTTGCTTTATGCCTAGCATACAACAAGTGGAGCCTGGATTCTTAACAAAATAACATTAATTCTATTTTTATTCAAAATAGGGATCACTGCATGTCCTATTTCTATTTTGGCTCTGAATATATAGTATAATTATGCTTTTAATAATCAGTGCTAGAAACAATCTCTTCAACATCTATTTCAAGTAAAGGGTTTGAGAGATTTTTTTCCAACAGAAATAATTGCCAGAGTTTATTCAAGGTGAGTATATCATGAAGACTAGTGTATTATAATTCTGTCCTATAAATTATGTCCAGTTTTCTTTAACAATACATTTTTCTGTTTCTGTATAGCTTAGATAATTGATTTATTAGTGGAGAGGTTGTCAGGAAACTCATTTTCTTGCATTCTGCATTTTACATCTCTGATTATATAAGGTAAAGTATTCTGGGATAGAGAAAGATGTGGGTTTTTATTTGTAAAGCTTTTTTTTTAATGTCTATTTGTTGGTTTTCTTTCCTTTTTTTTTTTTTTAAGCCTGTTCAGCTTTTACTAGAGGCACTATAAAAATCAAACAAGAACAAAACCCTAGTATCTTATAGAAGGAGATACAAAGGAAAATATAAGAGCAGAAGAGTAAAAAAATCCTGGGAGAGAAGAGGAATTGATAAACTGGTGTCATTTCCTACTTAGTTATTGTGAAACTTGTTCTTTCCAGTACAGGGTAAACAAAGAAAATGTTTTTAAGAGCCTTGAAGAGGCTGAATACTGAAACAATGCAGATTGTTCCACAGTGACTATTTTGTTTCCTTGGTGAAGAAGACTGGCTGGAGCAGGATGCACTGCTGTTGATCTGTCTTTTCCATTAGACTAGGCTGCAGAAAGCTCTCCCTTCAGTGGGAGCTGGCTGACTTGAGCAGCCAACAGCAGTGAGGATTTCCCCTTGCTAAAGGAAATGGCCAGATAGATTACAGCAAGCATATCTGGCTTTCTGTTACGTTTTCTAGAAGTCGTCTTGGGAGCTGCTAGCTTTAGGAGCAGATATGTCTAAGAAAGTAGTTCACTTGGTCCATTCTCTGGATCAGACATTTTAGTGGCCTGGAACTGTGGAAATACATCTGCTGGAGCTCAGTAGACAAATCTAAGTGAAGGTGTTGAGATGCCCAATACTGAGAAAAGAAACTTGTTTTCATTGTTGGAAAGAGAAGACAGACTCAAAAAGGCAAAAGCTAGACTAGAAGATAAAATTAATTCTAAACTCAGATCCATTCTTTGCATAAGTTTGTATACCCAGTAGTAAATAAGATGTCCTGGCAGGCATCCTGACATTTCAACTTTTATACGTCAGCCCTGCAGATTAAGCAAAACCAGAATTTTAACAGGATTACTCGAAACCCCAGTGCTGTATCAGAGAACCTGGAAAGAGTAGGGCTTCAAACTCATTTTGGTAATTTTTAATGAGGATCTTTAACTGCTTAATAGCTAGACAGAATAGAGATGGATGTTTGGTTTTACATGCATCTCCCACATTGAAAGATGTTACAGACTTATAGTCTTATTTGAGATGTGTAAGATACTGCTTTAAAGTGTCTGAACACTGAAGTTCAAAGTCAGATGCTCCTATATAGTTCCTCCTAGATTCCTTCTGTAGCCTGTCCCCTCGCACTGTTGCCTTTGCCCTGTCCTGGAAAAAGGAAGGATTGAGTGCTGTGCCAAATCTCATAGAGAGAGAAGTGTGAGAGGTCTGTGCCCTAATCCCACTGATCCTGCTGGGAAGAATTCTTGTCTCTCCCAACAGCTTGATAACCTTTCAAATGAACCACTGTTACAAAGAAAACAAACTGAGTTTTCTTGGGTTCTCACTGTTGGGTTTTCACTGATGCTAAACTCTGCCTCTGAAAAAAAAAAAAAACAAACCCACAGTTAAATGGCTACTGGCAAAAAGTAATCTTGCTGAAGGGGGCATAAAGCTTCCAGGTGGAAGCTGATCAAATGGGAGGTAGCCCTCAGAGAAACAGCCCATTCCTGTTAGCTCTTCTTTGCAAAATTAGCAACCTGATGGAGAGTGGCTGCTCAGTGGCTGCTCGTGTGTTACAGCTGCTTTTTCTGTGTGGGTCTTCTCTGGCTTCTTATTTAAGTTTGCCTTTCCCATTTCTCTACAGCAATGAAAGGAATGATTTCAGCTTTAAAAAAACCCCACAAAACTATAAAGTTGTATTACATTTCACATCTAACAAAAAGTTCTAGTCAGATATTCTGAATCTTCTCCTGTAATTAATTACAAGGAAGGAAAAAATACAATCTCTGTCAGCAGGAAGACAGGTGTATAAATGTAATCAGATGTTATGCAAACCATTTGATACATTTTTAAGTGCCAGTGGTTTGAATTCATTTGACAAGCATGTGAAATGCAAATGATCCTGCCCACACATTTTTAGAATAAATTAAAATACACTTAACATCGTATTTTTTAGTCTTGTTCTTATAGGAAGCCTATGTGCTCTGAAGTGTATATGTGTGTGTTTAAATGGCACTATTATTCCACCTGCTCTGAGCTGAATCCCAGCTGCTTTCTAACCACTCTTCCATTTTTCTTACCTTGACCCTCTTCTCTTTCAGAACTCAGATGTGTTGTCATTAAAAGTGTGCTTTACTTCTAAGACTTTTTAATAAAATATTTACCTTGTGCCTTAGATAGACATTTTCATGTGAAGAAGTAGTCTCTTCAAACTTGGCTCCTTGTTCTTCTAGAGCTCTTTGAGATCCCAGAGTGCGGACTGAAAAACTGGCCAGATCCATTCGAGAATAAGAGCCTGAAAGTGTCCCTGCATTGTCCCCATGACTGAAAGCACACAAATATTTCTATTAGTCTTTCCTTCCTAATATGAAGAGATTTTTGGAGTGCTGTGAGTGCTATGATTCACAGTCTGTCATCTATGATTCACATTAGTCTGTCCAATCTTAAAAGACTAGAAAAGACTGCTTTTTCTCAAAGGAGATTTGATCTGTTTTTTCTTAATGTTTGTACTGTACTTTGAAAGTATTAGTTGTATTTAGATGTGACCTAATGTTATTTTAGTGTCTCTTTTAAGCCCCAACATGTGTAAAGGGTCAGAAATTAACATTGCTGAGTCAAGGAAAAGCATCTTTTCCGTTGGGTTCCCTGACTGTTGGAAAGTGAGGGATAGAGCATCTAAGAGTACATACAGTGGTACAATAAGACGGTATGTGAGGAAGAAGTGTGTCTAGGCAGATGTATTTTTGGTAGTGAGATAAGTAAAAGGAAATAAATCTCAAAAATGTAAACCTTTTCAAAATTGTCTCCTTTTGTCCAAGTTGAACATTATGCATTTTACTGTGCAAATATTTCAAGTCCTCTGGAAGAATCCCAAAGTCATTCAATCCCTACAAGTAAATTTCTTTCCTTGTAACTTCCTACTAGGCACAACTTCTTTAACACCTTTGTGAAAATTAACCAATTCTGAACTGAATTTGAATTTCATCTCTTTTTTAAATTTGTTTTACGTGTTTAAGTCCCATTACTTCTTTGCTACCTGTTTTGGTTATCATATTTCTATGGATCTTTTTGGAAATTGAAATAGCAATTTTCAAACTAGAGGCCTTAAACTTTGGTTTGTTCCTTAGGTCTCTTCAAATTCTTCAGACGGCTTGTGTATATTGCTTTGTATTTTGAAAAAATAAATCTCTTCATGTTTTCCTGTTTATATGTGTACATAAAGATCAGCTCAATTGATTTATTATTTCATGCTTTCCAAATTGTGAGATCTCCCTGTCTGCATTGAGTCTTTGGAAATTTTCATAAAGTGAAATCTACTGTTGTTTATTTTATTTAGAATATGGTTGGGGTTTTTTAAATATTATGAAGATCTTTATTTTTGGCCTACAAAGTGTCTGTAGTCATCATGACATAAAAACTTCTAATTTAACTCAGCATTTTGAATGCATCTTTCTTGTCTTATATATTTGTCTAGGTTGCTTTCACAGTTCTGTTTGATTTAGAAGCTCTCCTGAAGATCTGGTGTCTGGGTTTCACAGGATACATCAGCTCATCTCTTCACAAGTTCGAGTTGCTGCTTGTAATTGGAACTACTCTCCATATTTATCCAGACCTCTATCACTCTCAATTTACATATTTTCAGGTATGATGAGCTACTTTCACTTTTTACCCTGTATACCAATTGAAAACATTAACCCATTAACATTTCACACAAATTTCAGTTTTCTCACAGTATTGACTCATTTTGAGAATAATTTTAAGATAACAAATCTCTCTGTTCTTAGCTATTGGGTGGACTTACAGAAATAGCATTCTTTCTAACTTCACTGAGAAATCCTTTCTGTTTTCAGTAAGTCCCATTTCTTATCTGAGCTGCAGTGTTCAGTAAGTTTTGGATTAGTTTCTTCACTGTCCTTCACTGAGCCTTGACCCTGCATACAGCTGTTTACAACATTGCCTTCCTGTAGTGTCCATCACTGTTTTCCTGGCTGCTCTCCCAGAGGTCTCAGTGCACTTGCTGTTGCTCCTCCAAATCTTCATCTCTGTGGCAGTCACATGCCTAACTAAGAGGCTCTGCTCCAGTTGCTGTGGGTCTTCTGAGGTCATTTCTCCAGAATCTTCTTAGACCTGGGTTTTAAGCTCCCCAGCCATTCCTTATCTAGAGGGGAAGTGTGTTTCTTGTGGCTATTCCTACATTTTAACTTTAGGGAAGGGTGGGAAAGAGAGAAAAAAAAAAAGACTGATTAATTCAGACTTCTGATTCTGCCTGTCAGTCAGCCCAACTAATTCCCCATTCATCCTCCTTAAAGTGCTTAGGGTTGCTCCAGTTTTGGGAGAAAGCACTGGGATTCATTACAATGTGTTATAGTCTATAGTGCTAAAGTAAGGGAATTTTAAATACGTATATAATAAAGTATCCATATCATTATTTAGCAATGGATTGGCATGGTGAATAAGTAATAATCAATAAAGGAAAGTAATAAATAGTTCAACAGAGTCCTGTCAATCAATATGATTAGTTATAGTGACATGTATTGTGAGTACTCCCCAAGTGTGGGTTGAAGTATAATGGTCTTTTCAGATTTCTGGAAATGTCATCCTGTATTTTTTCTAAATGGTTCTACAAACCTGCTCAAGAAAGCTTTCAGGATGAAAAAAATTATTTTGCTTTTACAAGATATTATTCGAAGACTTTCAGATCATTATAGCATTGATTTTTCTGTCAAAATATGTAAAATACTGTTCCTCAGTGAAGCATGGTGCATCTAACCTGCAAGAAAGGATGATCTGTCAGGAGTATACCATGGCACTGCTGTGTCAAAAGCACACAGGGAACATAGCTGGGAGATCTCAGTTACAGAAGTTAGCAATTTGGTTAATAGTTGGTCCATATTTATTAGGGAAACGTCCACTTATGACTGGTTGTTTCTTTCTAAGAATTTTAAGTATAAATTATGAACATTTTGGACTAAATAGGAAACATCATTACTAACTCACAGGATTGAAAGTATAATTAAAATGTAGCCAGATGTTGATAATAGTAAGTGTTTTCTTTTTATTGGATTTAATTAGTTTTGTGGAGCTGAGGTGGTGGTGTTTTCTTAATTACAAAGTGCTTTTATGACAGAAGATTCTAAGATGTGATTTTTTATTCCAGAATATATGAAAGACACATATTTTACAAGCAGAAACACTTGCTACACTGAAAGATTTGGCTTGTATTTTGCAATCCAAATACCCTAAGAGGCAAAGGATAGGAAGGTTGAATACCTTTGATGTCAACTTGTAAGGGAGGTACACACTGTATTCCTCTGCAATTAAGTTCTGGGCAAGCTAGATAACACATTGTCAAATCAACCAAGGTCAAAAAATCTTTTTCACATGAATACATCTTGATGTTAGGCCGATTTCCAGGAATTTAGGTATTCATGATGACAGGTTAAATGTGTTCCTTGTCAGTGAATAAAACAGATTACTGGTAACAGAACTCTTACTTGACACATTCCAGGATAGCAAGCAGATTTATTGTTTGGTTTGTCTAGTCTTCCTTGCATATATTTCAGTTTCCATTATTCATTGGTCTTTACCATTACCTTTTGCCAACACATCATTCACTCTTTACTATGTTGGCTACTGTCCACCCTCCCACCTATCTTTCTTGCGTTCACTGTGCATTCTTTCAAAACACTTTGGAAAGCTCTCTGTGCAAGACTACAGCAAAGAACTGTTACATGGTGATAATCTATAGGACACAAAACTAGTGGAGAAATGACAAATTTTGCATATTATTGCAGAGATCTGTAATGAACCAGCACAAAAGGGAGAGAATTAAACAAAATTTGACCTATACTGGACTGAAGAGATGGTACTGTATTTGTGCTTGGGGAAAATATGGCTGAGTCATTTTCTGAATAACTATCATTCCTTGTAGGAGATGCGACCATTCTTTGCAATAAAGCTGTGGTTCCTCTTTTATATTATTCATTTTGATTTGTTCTTTAACATATCTTTATATTTAATCCTTCCACATCTCCCAAATTTAATACAATTTGCAATCCAATTACACAAAATGCATAAACGTTCATTAGGGTGTACTTTTGTTAAATTCAGTTTGTCACCTAATGAAAATAAATGAATAAACAAAATAGTATCAATAAGATTACTGTGTTGCTTAAAGGCCAGTAAGGTTCCCCAAAGAAAGGGGAAAAAAACTAAGGCAGATAATTGCATTTATCTAAAACAGAATACCAACTAGCATGAAATCTTCACCTCACTGGGGTCTATACTGAAACTAGTTGATGGGAACAGAGCTGACATTTACACCATGAGTAAATCTTGTAAGTAAGAAGGCACCATATTTACATGTTCGTAGTACTTGGAAATCACCCTCATCTCACTGTCTGCCTTGGTATCCACTTTCATGTAATGTGACCACAGCATCTATATGAAAGAAAGGGCTTTATCTCACCTTGTGCTAATGTTGTGAAAGTCTAGTCTAACCTCTCATCTGGAACCCTTGCTTACTACTGAAGGCAGTGGCGGCTCATCCTGTCTCACACAAGGGTCTGGTATGCTCGGAATAAGTTGCTTTCTTGAGTTGACTTTCTCTCTTGCTCCGCTTTCACAGTAAAGTCTAAATGATGAGCATATTCTGCATACCTTACAAATGGGTAGGGAGATACATTTCACACAAAACCCAAAGGTGCACATTATTAGCAAGATACAGAGTGCATTGAACTCATTCTACGAACAACTGTCTATACTAATTTTCTCTCCAAAAGCAGCATAGTAATTGTATTTGACTTGCACATAGGTCACCCAGTAATCGCACTGTAATTCCTACCTTTCAGTTGCAATATGATTCTTGTGGAAATCCAGGTGATACCTTAGACTAGAGAGTCTTTTTCTCCCGAAGAAATGCAGAATCTCAGTTGCCCCATATGCTACTGTCTGTTGTCTTCAGCAACAACTGTTGTTGCCACTGCCTCTTGTTGATACTGATATTCGTGTCACTGTGCCACCATCAATAGCAGAAATAGGAGAATAAGAGCTGTCAGCAGCTCTTTAAAGTAGATTCAGCAGTAAATGGGCCAGGAGTTCCACACGAGATCAAAGTTTTGCTACCGATACTAATACTGTGAGGTGTCAAATGTCAGTGGCACACATTGCTGTTTCCTCTGATACTGAGAAATGCAACCCAAAATTTCCCATCTTATATATAATATGAAATAGCAAAGTATGTCCATTACCAAATTTGCTAGGTTATACGGTACACAACACCAAAGAATTTTGCCTTCGGTCACTGAAATGGAAAGAAGATTTGGCAGTTCTTTATGTGAATATGTAACCTGGTACAACAAACATCATAGAATTGTATTTAGTTTGGGCCTTTCAAAGACATCTCATCTAGCCAGCTGCTCAAAGCAAAGATTTCTTCAAAGACTGTTCAGGAGCCTGTCCACCTAGAATAAGTATGAATTTTTAGAAGTGATGCTGATCAAACCAGAGCAATATACCTAGCACTGCAGTAGATTCTCATTTGCTAAATCTAGATTGGTGTGCTTTGACCCCTGCCTGGAACCATTCTTATGTTTGGTAACACACTATAAACCTCCACTGGTCTCTTAATTCCACATTACATTCAAATTTACTCTCTGTCGTATGTTTTGCCTGTCTTTGTTCCCATTGTTACCTCAAAACCAGCTTTGCCCAATTGCATTTCTCTTCATGGTCTGTGAGTTGTTTACTTAGGGTCCTTCAGTCCTCCCATGCCTGTACTATCAAGACTTCTGCTGTCATCCCATGCCTATATATCTAGATGCTGCTTATATTCTGTGTCTAATATTTTTAACCTAACACAACTTGTAATCTGTTACAAGCGGTGTCAACCTAATATTTATTGGACTACAAGGCGGCAAGTCCCTTCTTGACCATGACTGTCTGATATTTTGAAAAGTTTTATAATCAAATCATTGATACAGTTGTATTTTCTTTTTCTGTGCAGGTTCTTAGAGTAGTTCGCCTTATAAAGATTTCTCCTGCTTTGGAGGATTTTGTGTACAAGATATTTGGACCAGGAAAAAAACTTGGAAGTTTGGTAGTATTTACTGCCAGCCTGTTAATTGTAATGTCAGCTATCAGTTTACAGATGTTTTGCTTTGTGGAAGAACTGGACAGATTTACAACCTTTCCACGGGCAAGTATAAAAAGCATTACTGGTTTTACATTAATTTTCCATTAATTACTCAAAATGATTGCTCATTACTTGTTACTATTTTCTTATCATTAATATTTTCTTACCATTGATGATGAACTTGACAGTGTTGGGTTAGTGATAGGACTCAATGATTTCAAAGGTTCTTTCTATCCTGAATGATTCTGTGATTCTGTTGTGGTTTAGCCTGGCCTGGAGCTAAACATCATACAGCCACTTGTTCAATCCTCTTCCTGCAGTGGGATGAGGGAGAGAATTGGGAAAAAGAAAAAGCAAAATTCATGGGCTAAGATAAAGAAATTTTAGTAAGACAGAAACAGAAAGGAAAACAATAATGATAAAAAAATTAGAATATACAAAATAAGTGGTGCACATTGCCATCACTCATTATCCGTGGACCAATGCCCAGCCAGTTTCCGATCTGCAGCCACCAGCCAGCTTTCCCTGTGGTTTATAAGCTGACCATGATACCATATAGTATGGGGTATCTCTGTGGTCACTTGGGGCCAGCTGTTGTGTCTGTGTCTGCTCCCAACACCTCATGCAGCCACAGCCTGCTTACTGGTGGGGTGAGGTGAGAGGTAGAAAAGGCCTTGACTCTGAGCAAGCACTGCTCATCAGTAACTAAAACATTGGAGTGTTATCAACATTATTCTCATTCTAACCCCAAATACAGCACTGTACCAGCTACTAGGAAAAAAATTAACTCTACTCCAGCCAAAACAAAGTCAGATTCTATATTTGTTACTATGTTAATGGTCTTCCTTTCCTTCTGAGAACCATGAAGCAGTTTATCCCCATATGTATAGATAAAAGAATTGTATTTTTTGGATATAACAGTCTTTCTGTAGTCCTTCTGTAGTGAAGTCTGTCTGTCTTTGAGAGAGGTGTTCTATTTCTGCTGTCAAGGGAATATAG
Source organism: Empidonax traillii (assembly GCF_003031625.1). Taxonomy (NCBI): domain Eukaryota; kingdom Metazoa; phylum Chordata; class Aves; order Passeriformes; family Tyrannidae; genus Empidonax; species Empidonax traillii. The sequence goes on from NW_020956462.1 coordinate 122,224, forward strand.
AGAAATTTTACCTATGCACTGTGATGATGACACGCCAGCATATGGCTTAACACTACTCTAGTATGTTACAGAAAGAAGATTCATGCCCACAAGTGTGAATATTAGCCACAAAATTTATATAAAATGTGTCTACACATGATTTATATCTTCATGTTGTTCTTGATTTGTACAGGAACGCTTGTTTTACACAGGGTTATAAAATCTGTCTACATTGACAAAATAAGTGTTTGCTTTTTGGGTATAAATAATGGATATTTATGAGCATTACGTTAATTCAGAACAGAACACTGAAAATCAGTGGAAATTGGAGCTAATGTATTTATTGAAGCACACTGTTCTGAATGAAAATACTGCCATTTCTTTAATAGTGGATTAGGCTGAGTGTACATGGATTGATTCCAGTGACAATTTATTTGTTTCTGTCATTCCAGCTTGGTTATCCAATGTATCTATTTTAGTAAAAGTGCATTGTTTGGAACAATTAAATAACAATGAATAAGGCAGCCTCAAGGGTCATGCATTTAGCAAACAAAATGGCTAAGCAGCAATTTGTAATTATCAACCTGAACTTGATGTATGGGAAGCTGGCCATCAAATGTGAGACAAAAAATGCCTACCCACAGGGAATAATGTAACACCATGCTTCCTATTTTGGAAAATGTGCTTAGAAAAGCATTCAGTAGAATTCAGTATAATTAATTGTTTAAATGCAGAAGAAAGGGGAAAAAAAACCCAGAAAATAAACCTCCTTAAGCTTTTCTAACACATGAGCGACTCCCATGTGTAACTTCTGAAAAAAATGTCCAACTTCAGGATTCAAATCACCAAGAAATTTTGTTTTAGAATTATTTTATTATTTATGCAAAATGAAAATAGAAGTCCTTGAAGAGTTGTTGTAGTATGATTAAAATAAGACAGATTCACAATCACCTGCAGATTTTAACTAGATAAACTGATATGAGAGTAAAGATCCACTTGCAATGAAAAATTTCCAATATATATCAACACATTAATAAAGTTTTGGATTATTTTAAGCATTTTAATCTGCTGCCATTTAAACTTCAATAAGAGCTTCTAGCATACTGAATTTTAACAGATATATGAATATCCTAAATATATGTTTGAAGACTGAGAAAATATTCTCTCCAGCAAATTATACATTTTTTTACAAACAGTAATATGTTTACTTGCTTTCTATTTTCTGACTTAAGTGTTTGAAAAACAGAAGACCTGTTGCCAACAATAAAGGAGTGTTCCAGCAATACTGAATTGAAAAGTTTTTAACATTTTCTCATATGAAAGCCAGAAGCAAGAGTTTCGCCTTATTCTTTATTTATTTTCTATTTTTTATACATATTCACCTTGATATGATTTTTTCAGAAGTGTATAATTTACAGTATGTGGCTTCTATTTGCAGTTTTATACTGAAACATCTCTTAAGAGACTAAAAGTCAATGACAATTTTGAACTCAAAATTTGTGATTGATTCTGTGAATAGTGATGTCCCTCCAAAGGAGTGTGACTTCCTAGAAAAGGCTGAGGAGTTCTCACATTTTCTGCCATGAATAAAGACCACTGCATCAGTTTGCAATAAGACAATTATAATAATTTTCAAAACATGACTGAAGACATAGTGTATAATGTAGGAGATGATATGAGGTCTGCAATACCAGAATTTGCTAAGAAAAATTTTTAGGAGCTTACCCTCAGAGAAGAGCAAACCTAAAATGGCCAGGATTGTTGCTGTGGGGTTTTTTTGGTTACAAATACAGAGATGACAAGCATGATAACAAAAATGGTGACACTAGAGGCTAAATTTTGAGTTTGTACAGTAAAGTGCTTTCTACACAGAAACAGACAAAACCTAAAATCATTTTGAAACTCTAAGTGCTTTATAAAAAGGCACAGTATGGGTTTTGGAACAAGTAGACCTCCTCCTTTTGCTAATGCCTCTAAATTGCATGTTTTCACATGGTTTCCTGATGACAGTCAATAGGCATAAGCTCAGTGTTGCCATGGCTACTAATTTCACCCTTCTTTTGGCCATTACTTCTTTTGGCCCAATGGACTGGCTTTCTCTCTAATACCAAGTACAAAAATATAGATGTTTGCTATAATGTTTTTAACCCATCTGCTGTCTCTCATTTTTGCATGTCTTCTTGGGCAGCACATATTGAGCCATGAGAAAGTACAGGGATGGCTGGGCTCCTGAAGAAGGAATTAGAGGAGAAAACTGTTCAAAGGCACAGGTATAAGAAGGCCACTAAGAAAATTCACTGTATTGAGAACAAAACACATTTTCAGTGTCTCTGACTTCCATATCCTGGTATCTCTCGAAGTCTCAGGTATCTGTATCTCAGGTTACAAAGCTGGGAATGCTGCGCTTCTTTAAATGGCTCATTACAAGGTGAAAGCCAGGCCCAACTGATCTCAGCAGCAAAAATCCTCCATTCTTCAGAAAACCAGATCTCTGCTGCCAGCCTTAAGCTTGAAGAAAATTCAAGATATAAAATATTAGCGCAACGTAAGCAACATACATTAAAAAAGTTAAACAATGTAGTCTTAATTCTCTGATGCAGTTAAAATCTCAGTATGACTGCCACATTTTTACAAGACAGCTACTCCTCTCGGTGCATTACTGCGCATTCATGATGTGTTAGAAGAAAAACATAAGTTTATGGTTGTAGAACAGATTGCAAGGAAGTTATATCAATATCCTAAATCCCTTTAACTTAATTTGCAGAAGTAATCCCACTGATTATAGAACTACTTCCATGAATTTGGCCATTGGGATTTGTCCCCTACGAGCTCCAGTTACAAGACAAGTACATTATAACTGTTAAGTAGTAATTTGTGTGGCACTACCCCTGTAATAGTTGGACAAGATATCAGAACTGGCACTTTGGCTTGTATATTCTACCAAACCTTTGCCAACCTTCTACTATAAATAAAAAGGTAGTTTGACTTCCATCATCAAAACAGCTCATTAAGTAATAGGGCATAAATACTCAAAGAAATTGACAGTCTTTTCTATAACACAAATTAATTCAGAAAATCACCATTTGCATAAATCTCTAAGTCTTGTCTTCACAGATGTTGATTCTGTCAGCTAGTTGCATTCCAAATTAATTTTAAAATAAACAGTGGGAAGTCTATCTTTCAGCTAAAAATAACTTCCTCCAAAGGAGATTGCTAGGTGCAAAGCACATACTCATTGTGAACTTATTTACTTAATGTTTTTTCATATACTGGACTTTAATGGTATAATAAAATACTTAAAGTATATTAAAAGGTCATTTTATATAACTGTGCTTAATGTACAACTGATTTAAATGGAAGATTAGATTTTTATGATGTTCAAAGAATGTCTTTTGCACATTAATCTAGTACTTATATTAATGAGAGGTCACAGTATTGGAGGTATCTTTGCACCTTGAAGAATGAAGTAAAATACATATTTTTAAAAAGCAGTAAACTATGGAAATTTAGTGTGACTCAGAAGAAAGGATACTGCACTGGTTCAGTTACCCAGTCCCTCAGGTGTTTTTAAAACCAGCAGTGGGGTATGTTACTTAATGCAGTGCCCACCTTATATTTTGGCAAAGAGTGCCACACCAGTCAGATGCGACTGCCACCGGCTCCAGAGATGCAGGGAAATGACAACTGCCTGGTTTAGCTTCACCTCCCTGTTATGAAGGGAACCTGAGTCTTGGAAAGCAGTGTTGAGCTCTGATGGGGCTGATGTCTTCTTCATCCTCAAGCACCACTGGCAGCAGTAAAAGAGGCTGAATTTTCTGCTTGCTTCATCCATGCTCAGCTGGCTATACAAGGTTTCTCCTAGATAAAGATGACAAATGCCTCCTTCTCTGCATGTTTTCCATGGGGAGAAAATGAATTGTTGTAAGAAAATGAATCAGTAATAAGCGTTTGTAATTTTGTGCAGTCCATTTTGCAGAGTCCATGTGCATGGCTGCAAGGGGGCACTAATTTGAAGGGAGGGTCTTGGATTCAGGTTGGCAGGATGCTAGTTAAGGCCATAGTTAAGCAACATAAAGTAGAGGGCACTGTGCAAATTCCTACCGTCATGTTTGGTTTCTCCTAATAAATGATATACCAAAAACTTTGGCCACTGTAAAGAATCTGCAAAAAAGTAGTTGCAAGCAGTTTTCTCTGCTGCTTCTAGTTCATGATAGCCTTTGTTCTCTGTGGGATCTGTGCGTTCGAAAGAAAGGTTGGGACTTTAATTTCTACATCAGCAAAATCTTGACCAAATGTAAAGTCTGATGTTTAACTTCTCTCCCAATATGTGTGATTGCTTACTTGGATGCCTTAATCTGCTCCATGTACATCTTAGCTTCACTTTTTGTGAACTTTTTGGACGTGTAGGCTTAAGCATCTCTGAAAATTTGGTTAGTGTGAGTTAATTCTGAACAGTAACTGTAAAAATAGCTCAAAAACTCTTTGGCCTTAACCTAGCAATGTGTTTATGCTTCTATCTGCTTCAGAATGCCACAGAACATATCAGCAATAAAAAACCAAGTTGGTCTCCAGTGAGGGGCTTTTTTTGTGAGAGTCAGCAGGCAAATTTTTTACAAAACCCTCAGTATCTAAATGTTTGGGACCCCTCAAACAGAGTTAAAATTCACAGCTCTTCCTCTGAACATGATCTAGAAGCAACATGATCCAATATTTGTACTTTAAAATATGTATTAATTAGACAGAGGAGAAAAAGCTTCAGTCCTAGGATCTTTATCCATGGTCAGTGAAAGAATGGACAGACAGTGAGTATCAGTGGCCTTCTGATACTGCTTAGTTGTTAACTTTCTTTCTGCTTCCAGCATTCCCTCTCTGAGGCAATCCCTGTTCATGGGCCATTCACTTAGGAGCTGGACTCGATAATCCTTGTGGGTCCCTTCCAACTCAGAATATTCTGTGATTCTGTGAAATTTTTCTCTCCAGCTGGGCACTCCAAAACTCCTTTTATGCAGTGACTGCGTAACAAGATGCACTGGATTAGACCGTCCCTGCCTTACACAACCCTGTTACAACACCCCAGCAAGCCTTCTACTTGCAGGCCATCATTTCAAATTTTAAGCAAAAAGCATACACCCTTGATTTCGTGATGCAGAAACAGAATGTAGTGAGTCATGCCACATCCTTCTTCTTATTTCAGATAGTTGGAAGCAGCTCCTTGTCACCAAATATCAGTGATGTGTTACACCCATAGGGACCTTATATAGACCGCAACCAAGTGCTGTATGTATGCACATGGGCAGTTTTCTCTAGAGTAAATTAGCCTTCACTGCAGTGAGAAATCATATTTAGGAGTGGTTTCCTTAAGGGTATGGGTGTAACTTTAAGAGTCGTGTTTGCATTGGAAGAAACTGCTTAGAGAAGTCATTGTTTTGTTTGAAAAACTCTGCAAACTTGATAAGGAGCCCAAGCAAAGTAGTTGTCTGTGGTTTATAATAGGAATATAAACCTGAAGTCTCCAACTGTTACTTTTGCCAGCAGCTTTAAAAATTAATTAGAACTCTTTTTGTTGTTTCCCAAGCATGTAAGTTTTATATACCTACATGTTTTCAGCTTTTCAAGCATGCATTTTGGCTTAAGGTAAATTGATGTGAATAGCTGTCTGGGTGCTGCTTTCTCACAGGTTTGGCAAGAAGAATGCTGTTCTCTTTGTGCCAGTGCATTAATGTGTTAATCTGCTGTTGCTGGGAGTGTCAGACACACTGAGCACAAATCTAATCTATCTTTATAACTGTGTTAACATCTTGAATTATAGGAATCCTGTTAGCTGTAAGATGCATTGTTAATGTCTTCAGTTCCTAACACTTTTGTGTTATGCATAAATTTCAGTAAGATACCAGCTTTGATTCTATCTGGAAAGGGAGCACTTTTGATGTCAGGCAAAAACAAAAAACTTGTGCAGTAGTTTGGCCTCACTGAGACCTTTAAGACTATCAAGATCCACACTTCATTTTGATATTATAGTCCAGCTTCTGTTTCCTAGGCAGCCTGCAATCCTCAATAGCTGTGTAGGACGTACATGTCAGAGTTACTCATTGCTCACATTGAGTTTGATTCTGGTTGGTGCTGTAGGCTCCATTTAGGGTTCCAAAGGTCTAAGACAGCTGGTTTTTAGACTTACCTACTTTCATATATTCCTATCACCAAATAAAGTTTAAAACATTTCCGTTGTTTCCTCTGACATGTATGTCTGGTCGGAAGGGATTTGAAAGTGTTACAGAAACAGTTCCACAAAGAATGCTGTTTACAAAATGTAGAGGAAGAGCCTAACTGGCTGAATCAAGTGCAAGTATTGAGACCTTACCTTCTGTTGTTTCATCTCAACCGTGGGGTGCCTAAAATGTTTCTGCTATTAAGATTACATAAAAGCGTGGTCACAGTTAATTATAACACTTTGTTATAGGTATATTTATAGAGAGGTAACATGGAAGAAAAAGCATAATCAAAAAATCACAATACAGTATAGTATTCAAAACAACAATATCTGATGCTCTGGATATTTCTCCTCTTTTTGCAGCCTTGATGGAAACCAAAAAGCTCTTTGTATGGGCTAATGGAGCTAGGACTATGTTACAAATTGTAGCTTACAGTTCAAAGGTCAAGCTATTGATTTCTCCTTTAGCTCGTGAATAGCCTTTTGCTTGGCTTTAAAAGTTGAAATACATTTGTTAAGGTTTAAAAAGCAAACCAAAACAGGTGTTCTGCTCTGTTAAATCAACTTTAGTAATGTGTCAATCAAACCATATTAATATAATTTGTTAATATGTTGGCAATTCTCTTTCCTGCAGGCATTCATGTCAATGTTTCAGATTCTCACACAGGAAGGATGGGTGGATGTCATGGATCAGACACTGAATGCTGTTGGACATATGTGGGCACCAGTAGTTGCTATTTATTTTATACTGTATCATCTTTTTGCTACTCTGGTAAGTTTTCACTTTTAAATATGCTGTGCTTTTGAATTATTCTCAGAGCTCTTGTATTACTTACTATTCTCAGCTAGTTAAAACTAATTGTGATGCCCATTTTTAGCATAGAGGACTTCAGGACTGATTCTTTGATGTGCTAGAATTAATTTACCCTTCAGCCTTGTGGCATGAAGTGGTGGGCTTAGTTCTGGTGTGAGGTGTTGTTCTTCTTAGATCCAAATAACACTGCTAGACTAACAATAAAATTGTTATCTGTCTTGTACCTTCACAGCTGTAATGATTGCAGAGTTAAGCAATTGATTTTATTTATCACGTAGAAATAGTCTCCTCAGCTTTCATTGCATTCTCTTTGCAACAGCAATTAAAGTAAGACGTGTAAAGCCTTAGGATATAAACATAACTAGTAATCACTACTTCACTGTTGTCTGATGCAAAATCAATGCACATATATCTATAACATAGAATATCAAGCAATAAATGGATGAGAACTAATACAGCAGTTCCTGCATGTATACAGAAATGGGGATTATATCTTAAAACCCTATTTTTCTGTATGCCTTTAAAATGGGGTTATTACCTTCTTTGTTAGAGAAAATGGGAAGGAAAACATCTCTTTGGTTATCCTATATCAATAAGTGGTCAATACTGTATTTTGAATTCTAGAACAGAGAAGATAACACAGTTGGGGGGGAGGGGGGGGGGCCTAACCATTTTATGCACCCTTAATTCACTCCTACTATTGCTCATTTTATATTTTCCATTCACTATAGGTTTTGATGCACTTACTCTTATTTTCACTTTCTTCCTTCCATTTTCATTCTTTGCTCAATTGTCTACTTACATAAGGTACTAAATGTATTTATACAATCTTCATCAGCTTCTATTTACTTCTTTAACTTTACAGTATGTCCTGTTTCACTTCTAAAGGCTGAATAATTGGACTGTAATTGTGGGTGCAGCAGATTCCTTCATATGGATTGAAAACTTGACCACTTTATAATTGGCAATAAAGCACATTTCATGCTCTTAGAGCTGCTTAGCCAAATTAAAATAGAAGCCAAACAAATGTAGGTATCAGCAGATATATAGGACATGTAATTTGCTCACAAGGGTCAGGAAAAACAACTTTTCATGCTGCAGTGGTCTTTAAAACTCCTTAGGAATTGGGGATAGAAAGCAAAAGAGGAGTGAGTTTTGGCCATTGCTTTAAAAGCAGGTATTAGTAAGAGAATCTTATTGATGTTTTGTGATGCTTTATCAAGAACATTGTCTGATCTGGCATCAGTCTTTACATCTTAGGTGAGCATTAAGCAAGTCCATAAAGCAACATAGTGTCAAGTGGCCTCTGTTCCAAAAAGTCATATCTTAACTGAGAAGTAACTGAGCTATAAGAGCAGTTTTCCTATTGTGCCTTATCTTTCATGTTTTGAAAGAGTCGTCTGGGACTTCTCTGTTTGTTTACTCAAAACACTTATTTTGCTAGAAGCAAAGTCTCAGTACACCATCCTCAGTCCTTTTGCAAGGAATTTGCATTTAAGTACATAGTCCTTGCTTTTCTTCTCATTCACCTATGCAAATTTTACATGAATAAAGAAACTCTGCAAAGACAACTTTTCAGAATTACCTGGGCTTATGAAGTTTTTAGTTTCAGTTCTAAGACCTTCCTCAGACCCTGGAAGAGAAAATCTATGTAGGATAGAGTTGTCTGTAGGCAAAAGAAGTTTAAAGAAAGAAAATAACATGGAACTGGTAAGGGAGCATGACAACAGTTGGGCTGCTACTGAAACCTAAAAGAAGCATTCTAAGAATAAACAGCCATCAGTGAATAACAAGAGTGAAGTCAAATGAAGAAATTACTTTTAACAACTGGAAGAGGGAGGAGGATTAGAACTGAGAAGAGATAATTGCAGGCATTTGGCAAAGCACACTGTAGAGCCTTGGAAAGAAATGAATAGGTTTCACATTAGAAGGAAAAGTTGAAGCTTGGAAAAAAAATCCCACTCTTGGAAACGAGGACTGTTATTAGTTGAGATGGCAGCAGAGGAAGTTAAACAAATAACAAGTTTGCTTTTAACTTTTGTGGTACATTGTCTTCAGTTCTTGTTGAAAAAAAAAGAAAAAAGGGAGCAATAAAGTCTTGTCTTGGTACATATCAGTGCGTGAATCAGCAAGACTGGAAGGGGTGATATCTTTAATGAGTACTGTACTTCTTTTAACTGTGGAACAGCACTTCCTTAACTGATATGCTTTGAGCTGCAAGTTCTGGAGTATCATGAAATATATAACATATCTGAAGGAAAAAACACCATACTGTAAAATCCTGACAGAATTATAGCAAAACTGTTCCTCAGCAATTAGGGATCAGGAGTTTGTGTGTGACTACCCACCCCTAAGGGGAAGGAAGCACCTAAAATTCATAAATGGTTATCTAAAGGAATCACAAAAGTCAGAGGGTCCACAAGCAGTCAGAAAGTTCCACTTTTCATGGGAATTGGTATGTTAGTCCTTGACCTACTATATACGCACATGGCAGTGAGTTTTGGATAAAGGGGAAGGGTAAAAGGGAAGAGAGAAATTAAAGGGGGAGAGATGAATTAATTAAGAAAGAGAGAAAGAAAAAGAGAAAAAGAAAGAGAAAAAGACTCCTGTTTCAAGTGTCAATCCAGCTGGGGGGATGCCAATCCTGGTTTCAGCATTGATCCAGCTGGTAAGTGTCAATCCAGCTGCATTGGTCTGGCTAAGATTCCGACCTTAATTGAAAACTACCTTAACTTTACAAGCTGTTTTAGGATTTTGCTTTATGGGATTTTTTAATTATTATTTCTGGTTAATTTAATTTTCTTTTCATGCGAAGTACATTTTAGTGGGTATATTGTTAAACATATATAAAGCATCGGTCATCAAACCTAGAATTCAACATTTGTAAACTCATATTAATTTTATGGTAAAATAAAAAACAATTTAGTACTTGCAAAATGGCTAGGAGGTAGTAGCTAGAAGATATTACAGATGACAAAGGTAAAAATCCTGTTTATATCTGTAGGGCCATCATTTTTCCATGTCATTTAACAGTACTTAAGAAACATAAAGTAAACTTTAACAAATCATTTACAATTGTTTTGTAGATTCTACTCAGCTTGTTTGTTGCTGTTATTTTGGACAACTTGGAACTCGATGAAGATCTAAAGAAACTTAAACAAGTAAGAACATATTTTTATTGTGCTTGGAGGTCGTTTCAGTAAGGCATTAATTTACTGATGTTTTGTGTGGTCAAATAATATGTGAGGGAAAAAATTAAAATACTGTAAAAGAGATTTAGAAATTGGTTTAAACATTCAGTGAAAGTCAATTCAGATACTAATACAATTCAGTGACAAAATAATTTAAAAATCACAGCTAAGTCATCTTTTTGCTTTTAAACTAATGGAAGCTGTCCCTGGCCTTACTTTATTAGCACAGCACAGCTCCACTGCAGGGGATAATACTGACAAGGCTCCAGAGACAGGAAGGGGTAGAGCAGTAGGGTCAGTGTGTTAGGAGAGGGCTAAAGAGGTTTGGCAAAGTTAACTTGCTTGGTTAGTTCTCCACATTTGGGGCCCAAAAAGTCATTATCTCATGCTTGAAACCCCAAATGTCAATCACATAAAACGAATTTAACTAGAGAGTTCACATTGGCCTTTCTCACCTTGTGGACAAATGACCAAAGGCGAAGGTATCTGTAGCTTTTATGTAAATCTCTAGATGTGCTTTAATTTGCACAGAGAGGAGCAAAGCCATCAATGTTTCATGGACAAAATAGCATAGCTGACACGTGGGAGGGAACCTCTTTTGTAATATGTGGCTTACAGCCTTCTTTCACCCATCGTTTGCTGGTTTTGTTCATTTTAAATGTGCCCCAGCAATTGTTGAAGAATTATGCTTTTCAGTTCTTGAATATTAATCATCCAGACAGTTGAGATATTTTTCATTGAATTCTTACATGAGAATATTACATACTTACTTTAAATTCATCTTTGTAGAATTCAGTACAGAAATCAATATGGTTTTTGTGGTTGGAGGAATAAATTTCAGTATGTACTGCAAACTTCAAATAAGTTAAAAGACCAAGTATTTTCTGCCACAAAGAAATACAAATACTCTATTTAGGTTAATCAGCTCATATAAGTGACAGATCTTACAGATGATTTTGGGATGGCCAGACAGTCTTGAGTATGCAAACCAAGTAGGCCGAATCAAGCACATTTACTTTTCTCTTTACCAGTCTCAAGAGGTAAAATGACCTGAAACAAAAATGGCTCAGATGTATGGCAAGCAATGCTGTATCATCCTGATACCCTTACAGGAAATTTTTCAAATCTTTGCATGAGTTAAGAGCGCAAATCAACTTTCCGAAGTGAACGGCTTGTGATATAAAATCCAGTGGTTTTTTCCATGAAACATAGCATCTCTGATTCATAAAACACTTTAATAGTCTACATCTTTGCATGACTGTGCTTTAGCAGCTTACTCTGGAACTGGTGAACAAAAAGCAATGATGAGAGGCCACCACTTGCAATACTTGCCAATGTGTCAGTCTGAAATCTTGTTAGGTAGGAACTCTGTCTCTCTAACAGCGAAAGAGCACACCCCAGTAAAAGACATAAATATAATTTTTGAATAAGTCTCTCAACTTCCTAGACTACAGCAGCATAACAACATGAGTATGGTGCTGGGCCAGAATAAAACCCGTTCCTTAGTCACCAGACCTTTCAGCTGCCATGTCACTGTTTCTGTGACCCAAGTGGTCATTTAACCAGAGCACAGCGCTCTGCTATTGGACACAGACTGGCATAATGGTATATGCATTATACACCAGTTTGATGTATAAAAATATCCAAGGTGGTTGACACTGGTTCACTTGTACTTATGCTTTTGAAATATTCTTTTAAACAGTCACCTCTCTTCAAAGACTGTTAGTCAGTACTGCATTTCCTTCTGGTATTTTAAAACAAATTAATGTTATACAAAGTGTTGCATTTCTTAAAAATTACTAAGGTAACTTTTTACTAAGGGGATAAGGGTTTGGTTCTTGGAGCTGAATGATACAAAATTAGTGGAATGAATGTACAAATGATTAAGTATCTAGAACAGAAAAGGTTTCCTGTGGGTTAAATGCAATGGTATCATAGGTGAATTGCTGACTGTGGTCTAGCATGCTGAAATATTGGTTGCCTCATCTCAAGAAGATAAAGCAAAAAGAGTTTTTAATTCAATGATATTTTGAACTTTCCACTAAAAATGGACTGTAAGAAGAAGGATTGTAATTGTTATGCTTCAATCAAGAATATTTCTATAAATAAATAGATCTGCATTGCTGCACAGGAAAAGTTTTGACATCTCTAATTTTAAAACGAATGGTGTTCCAAAGGAGGAGTCAAATAATTCAAATTGTAATTCAAATGTAAAAGACATTGATTGGTTGAAAATGGTGAAACTGTAATGCTCTACAAAGTATTTCCATCCTCATGGGTCTGTCTCTTTTCCCTGCCTTTACTGGCTGTAAAGGTCAAGGCCTAAACCTCAAGGCACAGGGCATTTTCAGGTGATGAAATACTGAGTGTTTTTGAAGGAAGGAAGGAGAATATATTTAGACCAGAAGTCACACCTAGCTAATAATCCTTTTTGGACTGTGTTCTTCTTAACTATCACTGAATTTCTTTTCTGAAACTTGATAAGATATATTTTATTACTTATCTTTCAGATTATTGGGAAAGGGCTAATTAGTTTATATTTGCGAAACGAAAATGATATGTAAACACATGGTATTCATGTTGCTTCAGTAGAAGTGTTTAAATATGAAGAAATCAAAGCAAAAATACATTAAATGACTCGGAGATTCTAAATAAGGTTGTAAAATAATGTATTTAAAAGTAAGTAAACTCTTAGAATTAAATTTGCCAGTGCAAATTTAGTTAAGGTTATATCATGATTCTGTTTTTAATTACATCATTACATAATATTCTTTCCAAAAGTCTGGCCTCATTTAGTGCACGGAGTAGATAGAGCTCATTTTAATAAACCACTGGTCGATATTTTTTCTCTTTATTGTAGAATGTGATCATGTGCTTTATTTATTGCACAGTATTCAAGTTTTTATACAAAGACAAAACTATTAATCTCTTTTCTATTAATCTCTTTTCTGACTTTTTTATGGTGCCCCTCATAAGTATGTAAAACAAACATAAAATTTGTAAACTATTTAATTTGAGTGATTTACTTAGCAGCACAGGCACATGTAGGAGTAGAATCTGTTCTTCCAAGAGATCATTCAGCTAGTTTAAGAACAGAGTAATTCTTTGTGTTTTTACAGCTCTGTTCATTTGCAATATACAGCTCTCATCCTGTGCCACATGTTTCATCCTCTCATCTATCTGCCATGATAGCTCGAGTGAAAAGGGTTCGTATTGTCGCTAATAGTCACCATCTCTCTGTGCATTAAACTTGATCCTCTGCAGCAATCCAGACTGACCTGAACACACTACTTAATCTCTAGGTATGAGGTTGATCTTGCTCATCTTCCTGTGAGGTCCTTTTCTCTGGTGATTAGTACATCAGTTATGCGGATGATATTGATCTTAGGCACAAGAAATCTCTCAGCTACAATACTGACTTCCTTATCTTTTATGCCTGTCTTCTTCACTCTCTCCATAAACTATTGCCCCAAAGTTAAAAGGAAACTGAGAAGACTTCTTGGATTTCTTTTGCCTTTTGTGATAAAGTGACAACTTTCTTTTTAGAAATTCATCACTCTTCACAGCATTTGAAGCATGACTTTCCTTTGCATCAGCTGTGTTAAGTTTTCACATCATATTTTCCACATATTTAGTAATTGTAGTATTAATACATTTCTATCAAATTGCCTAGATGTGAAGTCAGGCTGATTAGTTTCTCATTTCCTGAATGCTGTACCCTGAATCCCTTTTGTAACATTAGTTACATTTGCCACTTTCCTTTGTCTCACTCCAGAGTTTATTTAGTTGATGAATTATTTACCACTGCTGTATGTCAGCCTTGCTGTATGTAAGATCCTTTAGAAGTCTTGAGTGTATGTTATCAGGTTGTGATGGTTTTCGTCTAGGCCTTCCTGGTGACCAGTTTGTAACCAAGGAAGTAGACAAGTACCCAGTATTCCATACAATTTTTACATAAACCAGAGTATAAATAAGTCGGAGATTAGAGACCTCGCTCTCTTCCGGCGAGGTTTGGGAACAGTGGGTCCCTGCATTGGTCTCGCTTATCTAAGGCTGAGGCCTGCAGAGTCCACCGTCCTGCCACGTGGAAGTTTGGAGAGTGCTGGCTGTGACTGCCAATCCTGCTGTTCTAAGGGACGTGGTGAAATCTGTTTTGTTAGTTATTAGTATAGTTTGATCTAGTATACCTGTTCGGTGTCCCCTTTGTTCCCTTTCGTCCCCTTTTTCCCTTTCCCTATCCCTGCGGGGGGTGGACCCCCTTTTACTGTGTATATAGCATCTTAACTGTACATAATTGTAATTTACGTAAATATAGATATATTTTTACATAAGCAGCTTGACTTTGGGTTCTTTAACTTTTATAGTTTCTTTTCCTTTAACCTAAGGGAAGAAAGGAGGGGGAAGGGGACTGCTGTCGTAACTTTCGGGCATTTGGCAGGGAGCCAGGTCCAAACCGTCCCACAGGTGTTGGAGAGGGACAAGTTGAATTTGTGTCAGTTATCTTCCAAAAGCTTTTCTCTTGACAGTTTTGTAGAAGATCAGTCTTTGGCATGGTTTAGGGTCTCCTTTTACCTAGTCTGTAGTCAACACTGTTTATTTTTCTTTCTTGCTTTGGTTTTATTTTTCAGAACACACTCAATTAATAGTCTGTTGCTCTTTTAGACTTGCTGCTTTCTTTATGTTCTTAAAAGCTTCCTTATTAGATTTTATTTCTTTATAAAGTAGTTTCTCAATATCTTTCATGATCTGCCATTATTTTTTATACAGAAAAATTACTAGTATTTATGCGGGGTTTTTTCTATTCTTTGCTTAGCATATGGCTTCCCTTTCTGAAACATATCTATTTACTTTCAAAAGTCTTCTTTGCAGTCCAGTTGATGTTGCTCGCCTTTTTGATTTTTTTGGAGTTCTTCTATAGATGGTGGATGTGCTCTGTCCTTCTAAAACAGGATATTTAAAGTTACTCCATACACCCCCCTCCCCGTTTCTGTCATTTGGCCTTTAAAATTCTTTTCAAAAGCTTTAAAATTTTAGGAATAATTTTTTTTTTAATTTAAATTTAGTGTAGTAGATGGATTTGGCCTTCTACTTGTAAATTAAAATCTGAATTTAATAGCATTTTTCTCACTGTTATGGAATAGCTTTTTGATATTTATGTCATGAACTAGATCTTGCTCAGTGCTAAACCATAATGTGCTTCTTCACTTAGGTGTTCTCTGGCTATATAATTCAGTAAGGATTCACTTATGAGTAGAAAGCTAATCTTTTCTTCTACGCTTTCAAAACATTATGAGGGTCAACAAAGGCTTCCCACTATTATTACTGCTTGTCTTTAGGCCTTGAATACTACTTTGTATATTGAGGTTACTTTCTAATCCTCATTTTAGGTGGCAGAATATTTCTTCCAGTTTGGCACACAGTTTCAATGCAGAGGGATCCTGTGCTGTTTATATATGCACTTACCTTATTCACTACTTTGATGTAGAATTTCTGTGTCAAATAACACCAGTCTTTCACTGATGCCATGTACTGTCAATCTGAATAATATGTTTATTGCCTGTTCTGCATATTCTGATTCTGTAGGATTCTACTGCTTGTTACTTCTACTGAGTTTATGAGATGTAGTTTTTGTCAACATTGTGGAGTTTTTGATAACAGGAATTCTAATTCAACCATGTTAATTTTTTAGGCTTTTACTATTAATATAAAAGCCTGTATATATGTTATTCTGTTCTAGTTTTACGTTCCCTCCTTAATATGGCTTTATTTCTTATGTTTTTCTGTTTCCTATTAGAATTTTGTAAACTTTAGGTTTCCCATAGCCTCATTCTCTACAGAAAAATTCCCATTTACCTTGTTCTGGGCTTACTCTACTGTTTTAGTACCTGCTCCCTTAAACAGTTTCTGCAACCAGTGAAGTTCTCTTAAAATGTTATAGAGGTTTAAACACCTGGGTAGAATTCATCTCACTTCACCAATACATTGGTGAAGTTGTATAAAGTTGTATATGCAGTTTAAAATACTCGTGTAGATTTCCTTCCCTGGTCACTGAAGAGTAGTAAATACTTTTGAAAGGCAATTTGGAAGGACATACATTTTGTTTTTAGGGCAACTACAAGAAAATTTGGAGCCAGCATAAGATTATCCTCAAGCCACCCTGGCTGTATGAATCGTCTTTCCTTCATCTGCAGCATAGTTTGTAGCTTACAGCAATGACACCTGTGTGACATTGCTTCTCAAGTGTATATCCCAGCTTCCAACCTACCATAAAAAGTGGAACCCTTCTAAGCTTATGCAATTTAAAAAGAAATATCTATGGAATAATGAAAAAAAGAAAAAAGATATAAAACAAAAGGCAGGGATAAATGACTGCTTTTTCATAACAGAGGAAAGTAGAGGCTCATGATGATATTGGCTGGAATCTGTACGGCTCAGTATTCATGAGTTCTCTAAAAATGAGGTGAACAGTGAGGTGAGAGCATTTGCTGATGGTGCGAAGTTCGTAAAGGCATACAGTATTAAAGCTTACAGAGAAGTATTTTTATTTTGTGGCTGAGAAATAAAATGTCAGGTGAAATGCAATGCCAGTAAATACACAAGGGAAGCAGCCCAATAGATACAGAAATGTAGGCCTTAATTAAGCTATCATCAGTCCAGAAAGATTTTTGAATCATTGTATATGTTCATTGTCATGTGAGCTCAGTGTTTATCAAAAGAGAAGGCAAACACATTTTTTTAATTTATTAGAGAAAATTGTTAAACAGAAGTGAAAACATTACTGTTCTGCCATCTGTATCCAAGATGCTTCCTTGTCTTGAGTACTGCATGCAGGTAAGATCAAAGCATCTTTTTAAAAATAAAATATAATAAACTAAGAAGAGGTGTAGACAAGGATAATGAGGATGATCTTCAGTTTGTAAATGAGAGGACTGAGGAGGAGGCTAAGTAAAAGTTATGTGAAATCAGAAAAGGTATGAGAATTTGCAGAGAAGATTATTTTATTTCTTCTACAGTAAGAAAAAGAGAGGGCACTCAATCAAATCAAATGGGTTTAGTTATAAGACAAATTAATGGAATAAAAATCCTATAATGGTTGATAGTTTAGATGTAGCTTGCAGCCACAGAGGTTGTCAAAACTGGGAAAGCACCCAGGAAGTAAAACTACTCTATCTTTGATCTATTCTTATATCTCAGAGCAATTTGGCTGGTCCTTGTTAGAGACAGGGTAATGGAGAGATGAACCATTGGTCTAACCCAGTGCACTCATTCTTACTCCCCTGGTTTTTCATCATCTGAAGGGGATTTCAGAAGCAGTTTTCAAATGGTGTAAGGACGAACCCATATGAACCAGTGGCTAAAACCCATGAGCACCACCACTGTACTCTTGTAATTCCCCAAGGGGAAGGGCAAGCATCTCAAGCATCTCTGAGCGTAAACCATGGTCTAACTTCCTTGCCCATGTAATCTTACTTCTGTAATCCTATTTCCCGGAATACCACTGTTAAAATATATATGAAATATAATTATATATACAAGACAAAATATAAAATTTTCTTTGTTTACCTTATACTTGTGATAACAACCCCATCTTACCTCACTAACTTCGAAGGGTTTGTCTTACAGTGTGTGTCCAACAAGATTGTTGTGTCCCTATTTTACTACTGGAGAATCAAAGCTGAAGTGACATCTCTGGCTTCATATACAAATTCCCAGTAGGATGAGGAATCAAAGAAAGTCTGTTTAAGTGCTTGAGCCCCTTGAGCCAATCAGGAACAAAGATCCACTTTTAAATTGTTGAAATCTCACATAGTGGA
>NW_020956463.1:0-36231 GCF_003031625.1 Empidonax traillii
GTTTGGGTTTTGCAGGGAACGTCTTCTGAACATATGAAGTCCTTGAGTTTTGAGCCATGAATACTTGGGGCTATGAAAATCTGTGTAGAGCAGGTCCAGAGGAGGCCAAGATGATCAAAGGGCTGGATCAAATTTGCTATGGAGACAGGCTGGCAGTGCTGGTGTTGTTCAGCCTGGAGAAGAGGAGGTTCCCAGGAGACCTTAGAGCCCCTTCCAGTGCCTAAAGGAGACTTGTAAAAAAGAAAGAGCCCAACTTTTTACGCAGGCAGACAAGGGACAATGGTTCTAAACTAAAAGAGGAGAGATTTAGATTAGAAATTAGAAATAAGTTCTTCACTGTGAGGGTGGGCAGGCCCTGGCACAGGTTAGAGAAGCTGTGGCTGTCCCATCCCTGGAGGTGTCCAAGGCCAGGTTGGAGGGGGCTTGGAGCAACCTGATCTAATGGAAGGTGTCCCTGCCCTTGGCAGGAGGTTGGAACAGGATGCTCTTTAAGGTCCCTTCCAACCCAAACCCTGCATTTAAGGGCAGCAGAATTCAGTTTTCATGGTATAACTCTTTTTTTTTACTGTCTCTAGATCTGGACTGTATCTACAGATTTGAAACTTTTCCTGTTTAAAAAAAAAATTTAAAAAAAAAATAAATTCAGAAAGCAACTGAGAAAGGAGGTCACAAATACTTTTAATTTCCCAAGAAGTGTTTCTGCTCTCATGAGAGGGAGTGTGTAAGCCCCGAGTCCCACAAAGCTGTGAGACAAAACTGTTCGCGGTGAAAGGAGCGGAATAACTCATCCATAAATTCAAGTGGTGAGCTTCAGATATTTCTTGAAATCTATTTCGTGACTATGAGTTCACACAATATGTGCTCACTTGAGCTTGCAACGTTGGTGTGAAGTGAGTAGCCTTGGGATTACTGCAGAGCTAAGCAGAGACATTTATAGATTCATTCCTTCCAAATGCAGTTTCTTGCCGTTTTCTGTGTAGTATTCTGGTTACTGTGGTGATGAGCAGGCTACACAATTATATGGATAGATAAACAAAATCAGGTTTGTGTTGAGGTGTTTAAGTGGCTGAGGAGCTGAGAACATCTCTTATTCAATCTCAGCAGCTCCACTGCAGCTCAATCTGCCACAGCTCCTGTGTCTCATTCTTTGAAAGTGGATTAAGCCCAAACAATTGGAAATATTTAGGCATTTTGTCTTTCCTGCATTCAATGGGTTGTGTCATAGCATTTTTGAGAAGTCAGCAAGTAGCTAATTTTAGATGTTAAAGTATCAAATAATCCAGTTAACTACATGCCAGTTTATTGGATTTCCAGCCCTGGGCGGAATTATGGAAAAGCTGATATGGGATTTGATTAGTCAAGACACAATGCAATTATCCTGTGTGTCAGTGTGGCTTTAGTGAACACAGGTCTGTGTTGGATATTTGATCAAGGGAACTTGGAAAGCTTTGTGCATAAATTCACCAAAGCATCTTTCAAATGCTTTTAATTAATATTGACAAACATTTTGGACAATAACGAGCGATAGATCATATGAATAGATATTCTTGTCTGTAGGAACACTTTCAAATGATTAAGAACAAGGGTGACAGCATTCCTGTAGCTAATGAAACGACTTTTTGAGATGCTTTAGTGGCATTTTACAAGATTGGCACTGAGCCCAGCACTATCAACAGTGTCATTAATGATCCAAAAGTAAATATGCAATCACGGCCGATAAAATTTGTGGGTGTCAAAATGATGAAGCAGCTATAAATAATAATGAAGACAAGACATTTAGAGAGGGCAATTTTTGACTGCTTGTCAGGGAGGCCTGTGCAAATGGTCTTTTTATTGCAGACAAATGCAATCTGCTGCCTCTGAGAATGCAGGTAATTCTCAGAGAATAGATGAGAGCGTTTGGGAAACGCCGACTCTGAAGGCGATTGTGTGGGTGTAAATCTGAGCGATTCAGTCTGCCCTGGTAGCACAGACTGGGAATTGTTTGTGTGGTTTGGAGTGGGGTGGCTGATAAACCTTTCAGGTGTTTTGGGAGAGGAGCAATTGAGTAAAAAAACACCTTAACTGAGAGCCCTGGTCATACCTACACTGGTACCTTTTGATGTCAGGATATGGATAAACTAATCAAGGAGGAGAAGCAATACGTAAAATGATTTGAGGGTCGGGGAAATCACTTTTGATAAGTGATTTAATGAGCTCAGTCTCTTCAGTTTGTCAGAAAGATGATTGAGAGGTGACCTGATTGCCCCCCAGAAGTACATGTTCCACAAGAAAGGGCAAAGTAGTTAAGAGGCTGTTTAACAGCAAAACAGCAAGAACCAATGTTGGATGGCAAAGGAAAACTCAGGCAGTTTTTTCCCCCCAGAAGAAGCAGTCATTGCAACCGAGGAGATGAGGGACTAAACTCTTGATGTCTCAAAACAAACTCCAGATACTCTCTGTGAGAAATGCTGCTCCCAGGAGTTGCTGGGCTTTGACCCAGCGTAGCAGTGAAATGGCAGATGCTCAGAAGTGACGGGTGACAAACCCTTCCTTCTGTTCACACTTACAGAGCCTTTGCACTTCAAGCCCTGCTCGAAGTCCTGGCCCAGGATCACTGGGCAACATGAGTGTTTTGGGCAATGTCACCACTGCTGGAGCTGGAGCTTGTACAAAGAGCTTCCACAGTTCATTAAAACTGCTTAGAGGGGGGGCAGCAACAGTTACATGATCACAATTCACCCCGTGACATCCTAAACCAGCTGCCAAACCTACAGATGGGGAAATCCACGTGTCAAGCACCTGCCCACGTGGAGCAAGCCAGACCTGTAACCCCACTTGCCCAGATCAACCCCCTTGGCTCCATCGTGCCTGGATTCACCCTTTGGAAGGCTGCTTTGAGGAAGAACACCACAGCCCTGTGGCCTTTCTTCTGCACAGGTCCAGTCCAGGTGCCCTCTCATCAGTTTGGTGCTCGTGTGCTGCTTAATGCTTCTCTCCAGGCAGAGAGGCTTTCAGACAGTATTTCATTTTATATATCTGTGTAAAAGGATTCTTTTTATAGCTAAAGCTGCTCAGCTTCACAGCGGTGCCAAGCTCCATCCCTCTATTTCGTTACTCGTTCCCCAGAGCTGGGATATAAAACCTGCCTCTTAGTTGCTCTTAATGTAGTCACAATCTGTTGCACTGTGTTAACTTGTGAATGCATTGTCTGGCAGACCCGTTTTTGTGCTGAAAGTAGAGAGGAAGGAGTGGGGAAAGGAAGAGAGAAAATAGTGTTAATGGCAGCAGCAGGATGGGAATGTCAGAAATAAGCATAAGCAGGCTTTAGTGCTGCAGCTCTTGGGCTTTTGGCAAACTTCTCCCAGCTGGGGGACTTTTCAGAGAGACTTCTCAGTCACTCTGGTGGCCTTTGGATGACACCTTTTGTACTGAGGCTGAGTCCTAAATTCCTGTAGGTAAGTCATGTATTTGGAGACATCCACTCGAGGGCACATCTGCTCCCCTGAAGGACCACCGGGAACGACTCCCTATGTCAAGTGTAACCCACTCCAGGTCATGGAATCTGATGGGACCTGAGCTGGAAGGGACCAACAAGGATCATTGAGTCCAACTCCTGGCCCTGCATGGAACAACCCCCAGAATCCCACCATCTACCTGAGAGTGTTGTCCAAACGCTTCTCGAACTCTGGCAGGCTTGGTGCTGTGACCACTTCCCCTGCTCCAGGGGTGCCCAGCCACCAGAGGCGAGGAACCTTTTCCTAATATCCAACCTCAAGCTCCCACACAGCTTCATGCCATTCCCTCTGGTCCTGTCTCTGGTTAGGGAAAGAAGAGATCAGTGCCTGCCCCTCCACTTCCCCTCATGAGGAAGTTGTATCCAGGGGTGAGGGTCAAGGTCTTGAACATGAGTTTGGAGAGAATTGCAGGAGGACAGCAAAGCAGGACATCCTTGATGATGCCTGTTGCTCCCCATAGGCATCCAGGGAGTCAGATGATGCCACCCTGTCATCACATCCATCTTCTCCATCAGGTCTGCTCCTCCTGATGCTCAGAGGACAAAGTTTCCCGGGATTGGGAAGAAACCAGTGAGGTGATAACACAGCCTTGGGTGGAGACACAGGGGATGGGAAAGGTGGAGAAACAGCAGGGCCAGGAGGTCAGGAAGGAGCCAGAGAGAAGGGCCACAGCTGGGAATGTCCAGGAGCCTCACAGTGTCTGTCACAGGCACCTTCAGGTGTGGAAGTGAGAGGAGAGCAAAAGTTCAGAAAAGGCCAAATCATTCCCTCCATCCCCCAAGGAGACGCTGGGGCACGTGTTTACAGCTTAAAAAGAGGACGGAGGAAATGGAAAAAGCTCTGAGTGATTTCAGTGAATCAGGCCCAAAGGCAGGTTTAGGGAGGCATCAGATGCAAAGACTTCAAAAGGAGCATTTAGGAGGGGCACATTAGGCACAGCTTTGGCCCCAAGCGCTTTGCAGTGTGATCCAGCAGCTTTATTACCTCTATAGGCTCACAGGCAAGGCTGGATATTGTTATAACCCAGCACGGGGTGGACTTTTATGTGCACCTTGTTGGGAAGGGGCCAGTTCTCCCAGAACAGATCCACAGCTACGAGTCCCTTCGGCAAAAACTTGGCTCTTACCACTCTTTTATTTTTATTGGTTTCCTAAAATACTGAGCACTTCAGAGCAGAAACAGATGGGCAAAGATGCCCATCACTACAAGCTCTCATTTTAATGTTAAATATAATGCACATTTTGGAGAATGAATAGAATAGACAGCTTGGAAGTTGCAAAGGACATTTCTTTGCAGGAACATAACAACATCTGTGTGCCTTTGCTGCTGTATCATTTTATCCTTTTAACTACCCGGTTTGTCTTTTTTTAATTTACTTTAAGCCAAAAACTACAGGATTTTACATTGAAGGCTTAAAGGTCAGAGAACTACTAACAGACAAAGCTAATTTATACCCTATAAATATGACCTTAAAATGGGAGCTCTGAAACAGGATGCAGTTTAGCCTTTAGGCACTTAATTTTCCCCAGAAATCTTTCTAAAGCTGGAATGGTTATAAGGTATTACCAGGGTTTGTGACCTTTCCCAAGAAATCTGCATCCAATTTGAAGCAAACCTGGACTGTTCAACAGGACTGCAAGAAACTGGAGTACAACTCAACAGAAGGTTCATTGATTCTTAGTAACATTCCCCAAAAGGGAATCTAAAGGAAATCTTAGCAAATTTTTTGTGCAAAAAATCAAATAAAATTGCAACACCAAAACGGGGTGAGTGTAACTATAACTTATTCCAGACTTCCTGCTTTCAATTTTGGGATCCAAATGTTTTTAGTAAAGTTTGAATATTTCACATTATTACTTATTAATCCACTACAGCAACATGTCTTTGAAAGTTCAAGAAAACTATATTCCTATTCTGGGCAATACAGAGAGCTGACAACGATTTCCAGACGGTCCAAGGCAAAAGATCTGGCATTTCTTCTGTCGAGATAGAGGACACACAGACATGAAGTGAAGTCTCACAGGGCCTCACAGAAAAACCTGTGTTAGATTTGGGAGTTATCTCCTAGTCTGGTGTGGTAAATCCCCTGGGTTGTTGTCAGCTTGAGTGTTTGTGGGAAGGCCAACGTGCAGGTCTGTTGTCACTGCCTATAATGTGGGAAGTCTGACATTTTCAGGAAGGATTGGGCTTAATTCTCACCTGGTGTAGGTAGATCCAACATTTCTGGTGGTACAGCAGCCTCAGACTAAGCATCAGCAAATCCACAGGGGTAATAAGACCTCAAATTCCACTTGGTAAAAAAATCCCAAAAAGAAACTCAGGGCATCTCCACTGAAACCGTGGCCCCATCACACCTTGAGTGTCTTTGCTTGCTAAAGCAAAGGCATCAAGATGTCACACAGGATCAGTGATGGGGCAATATTAGCCACATTCAGGCATGTTATCCGTGACTGCTCCTTGCTGAATCATCAGCTGGTGCCAGTGAATGCTGCAATTCCAGGTGGTTGGAGCTGTCAGAGCACTCACAGTGCTGAGTTGCTTCAAGGACTGATCAGCTGGGACTCTTCTCGTTAATTGGTTTTGTGATGTGTTTTTAAACAGCTCTGTGCCTGGTCCTGGCTGTTCTCCCTCTGAGGTGGAAGTTCAGCTCTCACAGACGAACACAGCGGCCTTGTCCTCCTGCACAGTGCTCTTGTGTCTCTAGGCAGCGTTAGAGAGCGGCAGGCAGCTGCAAAAACAGAGTTCTTGACTTCACACCAGCAAAGCAGGCAGCCTCTGATGGCTTTGCTCTGTTCCTGGCCCTTCCAGGAGTGCTGTGCTGGGGTCTCACCAGCCTGCAGGCTGCAGCAGAGCTTTTCCCCGTTACAACATGATAGGCCAAGTTCCAGAATCCACAATAATGCCGTGAAGGATGTCAGAGAACCACAGAATCATAGAATGGGTTGGGTTGGAAGGGACCTTAAAGATCATCTAGTCCCAGGCCCCCTGCCGTGGGTTGGCAGTTCAGGTTTAAAGACCTAATTTAGGGTTAGGTCTGCAGGATGCAGTGAGAGCAACTCCACTACAGTTGACACAACCAGAGCCCAGGTTTGAGTTGGTGCAACCTGACTGGCACCAAAAGATCTGTAGAAGTGGCAATAAAGGGGAACTGGATCAAACACCTCTCTCCAATCTACATTCCTAATATCTTTTAATCCTGAAGTAAACCCCCTTAAGGGATTTCAAGGGACTGAATGAGGACCACTAGAGCATCAGGGCTGCCTTTTAGAAGCTGTGCAGTCAACACATGGAAAATTCATTCTGAACTCACTTGGTGCTTCTGGTCCAGCTCTCATACAAGTGGCCATTTGCAGGGCATCACCTTCCACTTAGAGGGGGAAAGTGAGGTGTGAGTGAGGCAGTTCTGTGCTTATCCAAGTGAAAACTTGAGCATCTAAACAGTGACAGTGAGCTGAACTGCACTTGGCTCAGGGATTGATTTTTTTCACCTCTCAGCACTGCCGCTCCTAAATTCCCTGCACACAAAAATTGACGCTCTGCTCTTTCTCACCCACTGTGTGCCAAAACTCTGTGAAAGCACTGGCTGTAGAAAGGAGCAAAGCAATGCCCTGTAACATCCCTTTCAGTGCTCTTTAATGGTTACCTGTTACAGTGTTGGTTTTGTCCCTAGACTGAGGCTGTGAAGGGGCTGTGCAGTGCTTTTTTTTATGCTCTAAAAGCTTTTTCTCTCTCGTTTACTCTTCCATTTGCATTGTTTAGTTGGTTTCTTACCATTTCAGCAGCAGGAGTGGTGTTATTGGAATATATAATGCAAACCTTGTGACCGAGGACAAAACTGGGAGAGGGGAGGTCTGGGAAGCGAAGCCCTGAAATCTGTAGGTCTCTCCTTGATCAGCAGCTTCCCAAAAGAGAGAGATGCATTTTGCTGTTATGAATACATCCATTCCAAGGGTTTGCCCTTTGACTTTTCCTCATTGTGTGTTTTCCTGTGGCATTTAGTAGTTTATGGTGTCCTTGTATGTGGTACTGGTGGCTTCAGTTTGTCATTGCAGCTGACAGTCCACCTTCCAAAGAAGAGGATAAGGCAAAATGCAAGTCACCCTTATAGCCAGAGCTTTGATAAAGTGAAACTCTGTGATGTGTACAGGACATGGAAGAAATGAGTTTTGCTTGAAAGGAAAGGCTGGCAGTTTTTCCACCATGGATAAAATGCTAATGGGGAGAGAGAGAGAGACTCATACACCATGAGCTGGTATTTTTATTAGTCCCAGGATTTTTAGATCTGACAGATATTGAGGTATCTCAGTGTAACAGACCTTTGGTACAGGGAATATTTCAGGAAGGAGTAAGGAAACACTACTTGAGCTGGAGCAATTGTAAATTCACACCCAACACCCTGTTTTTGTAGCACTCTTCGTTTCCACAAGAGATATGTGATGCTGAGGTGTTCTGCCAAACAAAGAACATTCCCAAAGAAATTCAGCCATTTACTCACTTTTGATCTGACAAGGACATTTTTCCGTGGTTCATGTAAGTACAAAATGCTGTTTTCCTGCAAGAGGCACTTGGGAGAAAAAAGGCAGGTTGTTTCCAGGGAGCTTATGACAAGTGGATTTCCCACCTGGGTAAGTACAGTATAATTGTGTGTTGGATGCCAGAGAAACAAAGGATTTGCACTTCAAGGTGTTATGTGAGGGATTAGTGCATCCAAGCTGAGACTGGAGGTGGCCTTCTGGAATTGACACACCAAGTGACAAATGGTGACTTGATCCCATTTGTTCTCTTTCCCTTAATTATTCCACCGACCTGACCAACAGATAAGCAAGTACTGATTTAATCCAGCACTTGTTATGCCTGGAATCTGTGCACTGTGGAGGCACGAAAAGATGCCATATGTGTCCTTCCTGACTTTGTGACCCCTCTGAAGTTCTATGCTTTGCACGTGCATCTTTCAGTCAACTCATTACAATCACATTTTACAAATGTAGAATCCAACAAACGAGATCAAAGTGCTCGAACAAACTGTCTTGTGTTGATTCTGGTAGCAGAGAAACTGCAAATATATCACAAAAGATGTGGGTGGGTACCGCCTTGAAGCGCTTGCAATGAAGAAATCGCTCAACAAACATATAATGATGGAGCTTGAATAGAACTGGATATTAGAGGTCCATCAAAACTGAACTGCTGTTGTTAATAATTATTTTGGAATAGGCCAGGCTGCTTGGGGCCCTGAGCAACCTTATCTAGTGGAAGGCCCCACCACGGCAGGGGGATTGGAACTAGATGATTTTTGAGAGGTCCCATCCAATAATTCTATGATTCTGTGTTTTTAAGTACTTTTTTCAGCAGCATTTGAAGTTGGCTCCCCTCCCTGCTGCCCAGCATGTCACCTGGTTTAGGAACACAAATGTGTTACAGTGGCAAAGAGGGGTAAGAAATCAAAATCTGGCTTTGTTGGAATTATGAATTTACCATGGATACTGACACAAACTACTAAATTCCAAATTCTTTTGGGATGATGTTGTTACAGAGGCCTTGCCATGGCCAGCCCCGTTCTGGCAGCGATCACAGGTGCTTCAGAGCTGTCTCAAACCCATGTCCAAAACAGGAGAGGTCAAGGCAAGATCCACACATTGCTGTGTCCACTGATCCAATAAGCTTCAGCCAGCTGGAAAAAGGGAAGGTAGTGATGAGCAGACAGCTCCTGAAATCCAGTTTTTGTCCTTCGTAAGATGATGAAATTCACTCTCCTTAGAGCCGTTTTGTGTATTTTGCACGGCATTGGTTGTTTCTCCATGGAAACCTGGATTGTTCGGCTAACAAGTGATCCCTGCACCCTGTCATCTTGCTGCATGGCCTTTCCAGAGATGTTCAACCCTCTCTCTAATAAGATTTTTAAGAGCAAGACTCATAGTTTCTCCTAGAGGAGGTACCATGAACCCACGCTGCAGATGGGCTGCCCTACCCAGTGCCACGATGTGCAACTTTGGCCTTGGCTCCACTCACAGAAAAGGACTGAATTTCACCCGAGTCAGGTGGAAATGTTCTCTGCCCAGCTCCAAATGTGGGCACAAGGCAAAGTGACACCAAAGTGAATACCTGCTGCAGTTTAAATCCCCAATTTGGATGCACTCTGACTGTTTGCAAGCGCACAGTAAATGGGCGGATGTCAAGAGGTGATAATGAGTGTGCCCACTCTGCTGAAGGTGGCTTTTTACCCACAGTATGTGTCTTTTAAACCAGAGACAATACTATTAAAGTTAAACATGTTGATTCAGTGGAATTTGGTATCCAGCAGAAGTGTATCTCTTCGGTGAAGCACTTAAAAAATAAATCAACAGCTTTTCTCTGACTCTCACGCTGACATTTCCTGCTCAGTAACAGCAAAATCCAAACAATAACATTCTGTTTTGTCAGAGTGAAATACCTGGCACCAGTGCAGCCTGAAAAGACATTTTAAAATGTTTCCCTTAGGATGAAAATTCTAATTTTCAGCGACCTCATTCATATATTTTTTAATAATAACTCGCATGAAAATGAGAATGTTGCAACAAGCCCTACATACAAAATCTTGGTTTACCTGTGGAACATGAATTTATTTGAACGCCGTGGTGGAATCTGATTTTATTAGTCACTCCGTGGAGAATATGACAAATGCTGCAGTCTGGCCAAGTTCTGTTAGAGCTGATGGGCTTATCTCTGCTCAGTCTGATCAGTGTCTTCAGTGTGCTACAGAGATGCACAGAATTAGAGGCTCTGACCTAATTTGGTCTATTCCACCTGGGCTGCACTTCCATGCACTTGAGCTCAGGGAAAGATTTAACAATTTATCAGAGTGTCAGTGAGGGATAGTGTTGCAATACCTACTTCCATCGTTTTGGACCAAAATGTTGTGAGATTTGCACAACTCTCAACCTCAATTCAGCTCTGAGTGAAAACTCACAGTCTGCTTCGGGGCCCAGATGCTTCCCCTGCCTTTGGCACCGTGAATTCCTTCGACTGCTTAAAATACTTCCCATGTTCCCACAGACACTTGCAACTTGCTGAAAGTTTGTCGAAAATCTGAGCATCCCAGAATGCTCAGATAGTCCTTAAATAATCCCTGTTTAACCCAAAGAGCAGATTTCCATGAGCTCCAGAGGACTCCAGGGCACAATTCAGCTGCCTGAACAGAGGCATCTGATGCCACTGCTCTCCATGGGGATCTGCGGTGGCTCCAGAGAGGAGACAGAATTTAGGAGAAGCAGCAGAGGCAGGATCCGCCCACAGTGCCTGAGATTACAGTGGGTGCTGAGACGTTTTAGGCAGCTGAACTGGGAGTTGAATAGGGCTGTGCATTTCAGTTCTTGCCACATGTGCTTGTTAAAACATTTTTGAAAAGGTCCTTTCCCTCCCATCTCGTCTTTTCTCTTAAATTGCTCATGCAGAGCTTGTGCAGCCAAATTTTCTTTTATGCATCCTGTAACAGTGAGATTTATTTTCAGAGCCTGTAACTAGATCTGGCTGGGAACAAAGATGTTCGGGAGCAGCTTTACACTGAAGGGTTTTTTTTCAGGTTTGCTTTTGGTTTTGTTTTCTTAAATTGACGGTAGGATCAAACCAAACCCCAGAAAGGGGATATATGATGGTTGAAAATTGACAAACATGGTTTTCACTCATAATTGTGTGACTCATCTGTAATTCTCTGGAAGTTCAGAACAAGTGGGGTGGCAGCTCTGCCACCTATTCTGGCTCACCCAGTTAGTTTGCCTGATTTCTTTTATCTGTTGTGATAGTTAATTAGTGGCAGAGAGACTCTTCCAGGGGATGATTAATTCTTCCCTCTCTCATTTTAGCATCCACTGAACTGCTCCTTGGAAATGGAAGTCTCTTTCCATTGCCTGGGAAAGTCATTTGAGCCAGAGTCTAAACTTAGGGTAGAGAAATGTCCTCTAAGTGACTTGAGCAGGGTTTTCCAGGGGGTCAGTGGCAGAGGAAGGAGTGAAACTTGTGTCTCCTTCAATCCAATGTGCTTTATAATCCCTTTGGCTTGAAATCAGCCTGACTTGTACATACTGCATGATCAAGACTCTTAGAGATACCTTTCCCATGACAATTCTTGTCTGGAGAGTGAAAGTCAGACAGGAGGTGGGGCTTAATTAATTAATTAATTAATTAATAATGTAAAATGCCAGGACCATATGAAGGAAACAAGTCAATGGCAAAACAAAGAGGGTGATTCCATTCAGGAATGGAGTCTGATTCTAAGTGATACCAACATCTGTGTAAAAGCTAACTAATCAAATACAAGGCAGTTGCAGCTCATTAATAATGGATGTGCACTCTGCAAAATGCACTATCATGGGAAAATTAACAAATATGAAAACAAACTCATCAGGAGAGTTGCTGTAATTGAGTAAGGGATCCTGTTGTTCATCTCAAACACATAACTAATTCAGAAAGCAGGAGTCACAGTCAGGCACTGCAGAAAATGTGATTAGCACAGATATTTGTGCACTCAGACTCATTACTCGGCTGAGTCTTTCCATTTAAGCACGCTGAGTTATCACCTCGTTCCTCAAAGGTAACATTCACACCTTCTTAACCACGGCTGCTTAAGCAAGAGTCGATGTTAAAGTGATTCATCAAAGTTCATCAAAGGAAAAGGGATGGGTATTATTACTTGCTGCCTTTTCCCAGGCTGGCCCTCCAGCCCAGCTCAGCTTGTCAAGTGTTAGATGTGGGATAACAGTGAATTGCCTTTTCACTTGTAAAACTCTAGGCTCAGTTTCCGAAGTGATTTTTTCCAAAGTGATTTACATGGAATCATAGAATTACTGAATGGTTGGGTTAGAAAGGACCTTGGATGGGGTTGCAACCTGCCTGCCATAGGCAGGGACACCTTCCACTAGACCAGGGTGCTCAGAACCCCATCCTTGGACACTTCCAGGGATGGAGCATCCACATCTTCTCTGGGCAACCTGTGCCAGTGCCTCACCACCCCAATTTCTTCCTAACACCTTATCTAAACCTGCCCTCTTCCAGTTTAAAACTATTCCCTCTTGTCCTATCCCTGGGACTTACATTCCTGGGACCAGAGCAGTGTGAGGTGTGCAGGCAGGCTGGGGGACTTGCTCCCAGTGAAATCCATTGCAGTCCCATGAAGGGTTCCCACACTCCACCCGGGCACTCTCTGTATCCCCAGGCACCTCCACTGGGAGGCTCAACCCCTGGTTTGCCTCCAGGCTCTCACACCTCTCCTTCTGACCATTCCCGGAGCCACCCCATGTTTTAAAAATGGTGGAACTGGGCCGAAATCCCTCGCAGGGGAGGTGTGTTTGGATCTATATCCCATCACCCCTCACAGGAGGACAAGGTAAGTGGCATGGCCACGCCTGGTGCAGCACTTCTGTGCCTCGGGTTGCAGTTGTATCACTGTGTAAGCCAAGACCCATCACTCCTGAGGGGCAAATTGAATTTCTCCAGCCATGGCACTGCCGTGGGAAACGAGCCTCTAATACCTGGTAGATTTTAAAGTGATCAGCTCACTGCCCTATATTCCTCAGTGCCTAGGTTTGGGAATGATACTGTGAGGCGAGCCAGCAAGAGCTGCCCTGCAGGAAGAGGGGCTCTGTTTCATGCTTAAATTACTAATTAAATTACTGCTATTCCTTCAGGCCTAAATATCTAGAATCATAGAATCATTAATGTTGGAAAAGACCTCCGAGATCATCAAGTCCTTCCTATTGCAGTCTCTCCCTTCACGGTCCTAGAGAGGGAGTTACAGTGCTGTAGGTCCCATTGAGAATGTGAACTGGTCTTGAAGCTGCTTAGGAGGTGTTGCCCTCAACATTTATAGGTTCCTGGAGGGATTTTTCCAAGTTGTCTTTCTCTAACTTGAAGTTCTACAGAGGCTTTCCACAGTCAGTAGCCAAGATTTAATCCTGTCCAGCCCAAATTCCCACCACTTGTAACCGAGAACGACCTAATTGCAGTTCAAGGCCACCAGGCAGAGTCCTGTCCAGATGAGAAAGAGCAAAAAGTCTTAAAAAAATGCCTTGATAAGGTCAAATCTTTGGCTGCTGGAAATTAGCACAGCTTGATTATTACTTACATGCTTTGAGTGTCAAATACCAGCTGAGACCTGATCCTTTAGCTGGAGGCTCCCTGTTCTGGCTCTCTCTGGCTATTAGCAGTGTGAGTGTCAAGCTGAGCAAAGCCAGCTAATGAAGGCATCTCTCTCCAGAGGGGGTGATGCCTTTCTGCTGAAAGAAACATGTCCCAGTGCACAGAGATACCCACCCTTATTGCTTCCTGATGTCTGGGTGAAATGGGTTCACCTACCCCAGGGCAGGCAGTTTCCTGAGCCACTCATGCATTTGCAAATGCTTCAGGTGGAGGGACGGCAATAACATGCAGCCAGGAGCATTCCCTGGGAAGGAAATGAGCTGCCACCGCCCCTGCGTGCTCTGCATGAAGTGGGACACCTGGACAGATCCCTGTCCCCAGTGAGGGGATGTTACAATCCAGCCAGTGATTCCCTAGGGGATTAATTTTTTTTTTAATGTTGGAATATGTTTAATCAGAAACAGAAGACCTTTTTCCTCACACAGCCCTTGACCCTGTGATATCTTCCCATTAACCTTATTTTTTCATGATCCTGTGTGTTTTTTCGTGAACCTGTGTAGAAAGATCCAGAAATTGTCCACTGCCACCATTGAATCTGAGATACAATTCGGTCGTAATTTCCCAGCTCATCTTGTTGATGTCAACTTAATTTACGAGATCAGCAAATCTGATGGATGCAAAAAATGCCAATACATGTAATCTACTTGTTTTCAGGTATTAACCCATAGGGGCAGCTAAAGAACCCAAATAACTGCTCTATCCACCTGAAATTGCTCCTTTAATCTTACAATGACCTTGCAAGGTGTTTTCTCCTCACCCCTGCTCTGGGCTGGCCTCCTGTATAGTTCCTCTTACAGTGTATTTGGGAAGATCCCAGATGTTTCATGGGCAAAGAACCAGGTACCCTGTAATTGTATCTCCTGTTGAGTGGGAAAGGCTGGAGAGATGTGCCGTGGAAGGTGTCTGAAAGGAGGGAAATACCAGCTGGTGACCATCACAGTTATTGTACCACTGGGACCACAGTAATTAGGAGGTACCACACGACAACGCAGCACTGTCATCAAATGGCTTCGGGTTTAATTTCATAAGTGGTGCCACTTTGTCACTTTAGTGGAGTAGCTCAGAAAAATTTAGGAAGGGATTACATAATCACTTCTTCTCTCTCACCCCCACGCCCTCTGCTAGTAATGAAACTTTGAAGTGGGCCAGAAGAGAATGACTGGAGGTCTCATTTTTTTTGTTGATTTATTTTATTTATTCCTACTGCTTAGCCTCCGAGGCTCTTACTGTATCATAGAAATAAGTTCCAGATTGCTTTTTTGCTCAAGGGTTGATTGAGTACTTTTTGTTGCACTGGACTGTTCTTGTGTGGGCCTTTGCAATCTTTGATTTGTGATTCGATTTGTGATCCAATATTGCAGATAATGAGTCCTGCTCGCACTGTGACTTGGCAATGGTTGCAATTTTGTTCAAATGTCTTCAAACCCCTCCCAGTTTTCCTGAGGTGGCTCAGTCACTGAAATCACCTTTTGTTTTACATGCTCTCCCTGCAACAAAGAAAAGACCAGGGTGACCCTAAAGCTGTCAGCTCCAGTTGTTCAACCCCGTGCCTCTTCCACAGAGGGAGTTCGTTCCTTTTTTAAATATAAGATATTTTTACTATGTTGTGTTTTACATCCATGAAGCCTGGATTGTACTTTTGAGCTGCCACACTGAAGAGAACAAAAGTTAAAGAAGTGACCTGTTATTTGTGGTTGCACAAATTTCTTCTGGCCTCTCCTGCACTCTGATCTTCGCTCTCTCTTGTAGCGTTGCCCAGTGATCAGCGTCAATGTCCATCTCTCGTTAGGCTTTTGGGCCTGAAGAATGGTTGTTCAGTGGCCTTAAAATAAGTTGTGAAATGGATTTTTGGTCATCATAGCTCCTAAGCACTCTTTGGTCACCGAATACAGCAGGTACATGAACAGCTTCTGCAGGGTTTTCCCACTGTAAGGGGTTCCACACACCAGACTCCTCTTCAGCCCTGACTCGTTGGACTGCACACAGAAAAACTCAGGGAATTTGACCTGCTAGCACTAAAGCATCTTTAAAATTTATGACTACTCAGTGACTTGATTTTCCATGACTTCTGCTGAGCTCACAGAGGCCACAGGAGCAGCTGTGGTGGCCCCGTCTTCTCATGGTCTTCGTGGTGCCTCCAAGGGAATAACAGCAGTAGGTCTATAGGGAAGCTGTGAAAACTTCCCTCAGCTCGGCAGCTTCCCCGAAATTCTGCTTTCTAGCAGTCATCTCAAGGGAAGGGAGATGACTTTTGGTGACTCACTCTGAGGAGGCTCTCAAGGACTCCCATGAAATGGTCTTTGGAGAGCTGGGAGCATCCGACAGCTGCAACGGAAAACGAGCGCGTTTAGCTTTGATGTGTTTGATGCAGGACCAGTAATCTCATTTTTGGCATTATTACGGCAGCAAAGCATGTATTAACAGGCCGTAATTTATTTTTAAAAGGAGAGCAAGAATGTTTACTGTCTTCCTGGTAATGCAATTGGCCTGTTCCGTGTTCATCTATCAGGCATGACAGCATCTCCTATTTCTATGCAGATTTGTCATTTAAGTGAATTTTCTGTAGGTGCAGAAGGGGAGGGGGTGTTCCTTCTTTTAGTGTACACCTATAATTTATTTAGATCAGATCACTTTCCTTCAGGGAAGTAAAAATAAAATCTTTGTTTCTCCTCTGTGACAAGAACAGAGTTTGCAAAGACAGTCTCGTTTCTTGTCTCCTTAGAGACAGAGTTGGCAGAGTGGGACCTTCTGTGCCCCTCTGAGCATCACTGAAATTACCACACAGTCAGACTTTGATCAGCAGAGCCATAGCTAGGGTTTAGAAGCATTTTGCCTGGACCTAAATATTAACAAAGGCTATTCCAGTTTCTGTCTTTCCTTTCTCTCGGGAGGGATGGTGAGGAGCAGGCTTAGGGACCATTTAGAATCCTAGAATCATTAGGGTTGGAAAAGACCTCCAGGATGATCAGGTCCAACCATTAACCCAGCACCACCATGTTCACCACCAAACCATGTCCACAAGTGCCACATCCACATGTTTTGAGCCCTCCCATGGATGGTGACTCCACCACTGCTCTGGGCAGTCTGACACTTGACAACCCTTTCAGTAAAGAACTGCCCCCAGATCCTGCTCACTCAGGCTCAGTTACCAAGCTAAATTCCCATGAAGCCTGAGAAGACATTACTAATTTTCTCTCCTGCTCTTCACTTTCCTGGTGTTCCTGCACAAAGACACGGAGTAAAATCTTTATGCAATGAGTGGCAAAATTCCCACTGACTCCAGGAGGGCCAGGATTTCATGTTAGACCTAATATTTCCCCTCTTATTAAATTAGTGGGCTGAACTGTTCTCAGTGGTGTATTGAGAAAGAACAGTTCTTTCCACTGCAGGAAATGGCAAGTTCAATCCTACGTCCTGCACTATTAATAGGAGACCCACATCCTCTGTCCTGCCAGTGGAGCTCCTTTAATGCTGGTGAACTCTTGTGACTTCTTACCAATGGGAATCTCTTTCTGCTTGGTCCTCAAGCTGCTGGAAAGGATTAGCCCAGAATTAAATTTCTTCAGTAAAAGGCTTTCTTCATTGTATAAAAGAAATCTACCTTTTTGAGAACAGATCACTTTGCTGCTCCTCTACCGTAAATCAGAATAATTATGCAGTGATTTACTGTACACTTTTTTTTTTTTTTTTTGTCAACACAAAGTGAATTAACAGGTTTAATTTTCTTTTGTGGCACCCAGTTAGGCTGGTTGATGTTATCTGGGAACCTTGCCCAGAGGTAGCGTGTAAGACATTTTGCGTCTGTCAAATAACAAAATACCTACAAACAAACTCATGCCCCCTCCTTTTTCTGTATCTGAGCTCCCGAAGAGGATGTGTTCAGAATAAGTATCCAGAAATCTGACAAAGAACACCAGAAGCCTCAACACTAACCACTGAAAACAGGGGAATTCTACAGGTTTCTTCCTACTTTTCTTTCCCCTCTGGCAGATAAAATATTTATTGCTCGGCAATTGCAGAGAGGGTAGGTGTTTTGCATCCCCAACTTCTCTTTCCCTTGGCATGGATTAAGAGGGCAGCAGAATTAAAGGCAGTTTTAACGACCCAGGAGGCCGTAATTTATAGATCTGCCTTGAGAGATGCAGACCTGCCATCTGCACTGCGCTTTGCTGGGTGTGAAACTTCGCTCAGGGAACCTGATTTCACACTGCTTAAAGGCAAGCAGATCCATTCTGCTGCCTCGTGGCACCGAGTCAGCCTGGCCCTTCCTCTGCTGCTCTCAGAGCACACCTTGAGACTGCAGGTGCAGCAACACCTCCATCAGTGTCAGTCCCCAGGACTTTGTATGAATTTTCCATGTACATTTAACAGAATCCGTTCTGTTTAATCTGTGTGTGGTGAGAGAGGTGGAGAATCACAGAATGTTCTGAACTGGAAGGGACCAACAAAGATCAGCGAGTCCAGCTCCTGGCCCTGCACAGAACAACCCCAGAATCACACCTTGTCCAAGTGCTTCTTGGACTCCAGAGGCTCAGAGATGTTGCTCTGATCTCACCTGGGTGGCAAATGGCCGTAAAAGTGCATCCAGCCTTGCTGGTTTCTCAGAAAAAGAAGAGGCAACAAGCAAATGTTGCATTTCAGTAGGTTTAGTTCTATATTTGGTGTTGGTGGATGAAAGACAGGTCAGGCTTGCAGTGTAAGGGAGTCCAGACCTGTCCATGTCATCAATTTAAACTTTGCTCACCTGAGATATCGTCCAAATAGGCAACACCTGGGCAGAGAGTTCAGGAACCTGCCAGCAAATGTTCTGTAGGCTGTGTTGGCCTCATAGCAATTTATTGGTGTGACAGTGTGTTTCTGAGGTCCCATACACCAGCACTCAGCTCTGCTGGGTACCTGCCCTCAAAATCTTAAAATAACAGAATCACTTAGGGTTGGAAAAGACCTCTAAGGTCATCAGGTCCAAGCATTAACCCAGCACTGCCAAGTCTACCACTAAACCCTGTCCCCACGTGCCACACTGATGTTTTTTGAACAGTTCCAGGGATGACAATTCCACCACTTCCCTGGGCAGCCTGTTACAATACCTGACCACCTTTTCAATGAGGAAAATGTTCCTAATATCTAATCTAAACCTCTCGTGGCATGACTGGAGGCCATTTCCTCTCATCCTGTCACTCGTTACCTGGGAGAAGGGAATGGCTTCCACCTGGCTATGCTTTGTAGACACATCTAATTTCCAAGGGGGAAAAAAAAAAAAAAAACCTGTTCTGATTTCCTCCTAAAGGAGTATTAATACCACATTCAGCTTTTTTAGTGCTTTTATAGATCTGCCTTGAGAGATCTGGCCTTTGCTTTTGTCCAATGTTTGAAGGTCCACTGGAAGCCAATTCACCCTGGAATGGAGCATGATCCCAAGGGAGCTGCCAGCAGGAAGACAACTATGCCAAGAAAGGAGCCAGTCAGGCTTCTGCTCTGGGGGACTCTGGGGCATTTGTGTCCTGGGAGACTTGCTGTTACCTGATACTGCTGGAAAAAAAAAAAAAAAAAAAAAGGCAAGGAAAAACCAACAACCTCCATCCCAGGAGCTGTGTTGAGCTGCGCCATAACAAAAGCCCTTACTCTTAGGAAAGGACTAATTTTCCAGCAGGTGAATTGGCAGCTCTGAAAAGCCCAGATTGCTCCTGGCTCAGCCATTTCCCTGCTTGGGCAGGTTTCCATCCCACAAGGAGGCAGAGCATCTTTCCTTTTCCTCCACATGGTCTTTATGCAAGGAGAGGCTGTGCTGGGGTCAGGCATGGGGGTGACCTCTTCACCATTTCTCTTGCAGCACTCACAGAGCAGAAACTCATGGTGTGCTACATGATATTATCCCAGTTATCCCATGAGGTTTTTTTTTTTCCCCAAAGGAATTACAAACCTCAAGCTGCACTCTGTCTTTCTCTTTAGCACTGGAGGGAGATGGTACTCTATAACCAATCTGCTCCTTTAAAAAGAAGTTTTCCATGAGCTCTGTGGGGTCTCTGGCACGTTCTCTGTAGTCTGTATTTATTTTTCCTTTGTGCCTGCAGCTTCAGTTGGAGATAATTGCTCTTTTTTGTCATGGTGCAAGGTGAGCTGGCTCCCCAGTGTGCTTGAGGACCTTCAAAAATCTTCCCATCTATTCCAGAAGCAAGACAGAATGCATGGCAAAGCGCTTGCCTGCCACCCCCAGCAAAATTTGAGCACGGGAAATATAAAATGACAGATAATTCGAGCCCTAGATGGGCCAATTAAAGGGGAAAAACACAACTCAGCAGCAAAGGCTGTGCTCATGCTGTTATAGCTGGGAAAGGGTTGCTTGAAAAAGGCCTTCATCATCATCTAGCATTTGGAAGTTGATGGCTGCACTGGGACTGGCTCAGAACAATGCCCTTTTGTTGGAAGGAAACTTTGGTCCCCCTGGAATTGCAGCTTGCGTTGGGCAGCACGGGGGACCGGTTGGGGAATCGTCCTGCCTTGCTCCCAGCCAAGCATCACCCCCCAGCTGGAGATCCCAGTGCCAGTCAGTGGCAGCTCCATGAACAGCTGGGGAAGAGACAGCCCTTGGTGATATGGATAAATGCAGCCCAGGACTGGGCTGAGTTAATTGGATTTTGAAAGTAACGCCAAAACGTTTAGTTAGTTTGAGAAGGTCGTGGCGCAGATGATTGAAGAAGCACGTGGAAACAAGAGCTGAGTCTTCTGATTTGCCTTTAGAGGGCTTAATACTGTGGACTTTCTTCACTGAAAGAGTGGTTAAACATTGGAACAAGCTCCCCAGGGAAGTGGTGGAGTCACCATCCGTGGAAGTGTTGAACAAATGGGTGGATGTGGCACTTTGTGATCTGGTTTAATGGACACCGTGGTTTTAATTCAAAGGTTGGACTTGATGGCCTTGGAGTTCTTTTCCAACCTTAATGTTTCTATGATTCTGTGGGTGTTCAGCCATTGCCCTGTAAACTGCCTTCCAAAATCTGAGCAATGAAATGGGCAACTATTTCCTGTACCTGAGAAGTAAAAGCACAAAGGTCAGCTCTGAAATTCTGCGTATCCCAGGAAAGAGAACAACCAGCTCTGGATCCAGGGACACAGCTGGACCTCATTTGCTCCCAGTCCTTCATCACTGGACAAACACCACATCAGCAGTTACAGAGGGGGGTGTTGTTGTGCTCAATAAATAATCCCTCGCTGCATTCCAGGCAGAGCACTTAATAAATGGGAAAACGTTCTACAGTCATAAAACCCAATGATATCTAAAACACAAAGCAACTGAAGCTGGAGCAGCTTTACTTCAGCTCTATAAAATGAGGAGTCACACAGAGATTTGGAAAAACCTTTCCCCCCCCCCCCCCCCCAAAATCTGGCAAGTGCTGTCTCAAGCAGTAAATCCCAAAGCCAGGATGCCTGGGGGTACTGCCTTGGGAGCAGCCAGTTTGACTGTGATAACCCAGAAAAAAAAGCAAGTCACTGAGTCTTCTAGTTAATGCAGGAAGGCTCCTGCATTACACACTGCCTTGTCAACCCTCAGAAAGTCAGGGGTCAGGGCAATTAGATTTACATTTGCCTTGCCAGCCACCAGAGGTGTTGGTGCTACCAGCTGCTGATCTTTCCAGCTTCCATTGCATCACTGCTCTCTGGCTCTCTTCTGCTCCATATAAAAGTCTTTACTGGACCTCAGAGACACTCTAGCTTTTCCTTTTTAGGCAAAAACAAACAAACAAAACAAACTATTCAGCTTTGCCTGGGTGGTTTCTTTGTGCTTCTGAAGAGGAAGGGGGGTTGTTGGTTTTTTTTTTTCCCAGCCCCTGCCTTGAAAAGTTTTTCGCTCGCTTTTCCCAAAGTGCCTGTGATTTGAGGCAAGACCAAAAACATGATTAAAAAGTTCTGATCTCTCAGCCATTATATCTGATAGATGTGTGAGAGAAGGTGGACAGAGTGATGTATCTTTATTTGTCATCCAGTAGGGCCGAAATTGCAATTCCTGCTGTAGAATTGGTCTCTGTTTTGCAAGTGCTGGCAGGACAAGAGAGAAACCTTTTTAAAGGCTGTGGCTCAGTTTATGAGCATAAATGCAAAGCATACAAGAAAGGTATAAAAAAGGGATCTGGATTTTTCCTGCTGTTCTGCAGAGAAAGGCCACAGACACTGTTCTCATGGTCTGACTCTGCTACTGCCTCAGGCCTTACACCAGCAACACATCAGAGGTTCCCACATCTTTAACTTTCATGTTAATTCTTTTCAGCAATAAAATGAAGAGCCCTCCACCATTTTTGTCAATGGACATCAGGGTTCTATATGAAGACCTGAAAAGATGTCTAATATTTGAGATCTCTGAAACATTGCATTGAGCTACCAGGCTTGAAACAAGACCTGTAGAAGATTTAAACCTATCTCTAGCAACTGTTGGGGTAGCCCAGCTTATTTTTTGATGACACTGAAGTGGCTGTTCAAGCAGCTGAACTGTGCTAATAGGTCAGATTCTGCAGATTAATGCCTAAAACAGCTCAGTGGTGCTGGGCCTTTGGGCTCAGCTCTGCAGTGGGCTTTGCCTTCTCAGCAGTAAGGTGAAGGGCTGCTGCTGCTGAGCCTTCTGGTGCTGTTTCAAACAAGCTCGTCCCTTCCTAAACAGGTGTTCATTCCAACATCCCCCTGATTAATGAGTTGGAACTCATTCTATCCTGTATTTCTGGAGTTAATTAGTGAGACATTGGCACAGGTTGCCCAGAGATTCTGTCCCTGGAAGTGTCCAAGACCAGGTTGGACAGGGCTTGGAGCAACCTGGGACAGTGGAAGGTGTCCCTGCCCATGGCAGGTGTTTGGAACTGAATGATCTTCAAGACCCCTTCCAATCCAA
The DNA here is from genome assembly GCF_003031625.1 of Empidonax traillii. NCBI lineage: Eukaryota > Metazoa > Chordata > Aves > Passeriformes > Tyrannidae > Empidonax > Empidonax traillii. The sequence continues at coordinate 22,540 of NW_020956463.1, forward strand.
ACCATTCCATGATTCCAGGATTAAAACAAGAGTGCGAAGCACTGAAAACTACTACAGCTTTTAACATCTGGCCTAATTACATTCTCAATTAGCCCGGTATTCCCACAGAGGGATATGAAAAATTACCTTGGTGTAAGTCACCTGCTGTCAGTTCATCCTCCTGATAGTCTGGTGTTGCTGTATTGCTGATGGAGCATCCTTGTGTAACTGTCAATAATTTGCTGAGGATTTCCACCCACTGTCCTGATTGTTATGCATGATGGGACTTATTTATTCACGTCAGCAGGAACAGCTTGGGACTTTATAATCAAAGTTTTGCCATGTAAACAAAGGAAAAGAGTGACTGAGACTGCACAGAGCAGCAATAATATTTAAGTCCTATCATGGAAGACCTGGACCACAAAGATGAATTACCTAATCCTTCCTGACTCTGGACTCTCAGACTGACCACAGATATTTGAATTAACTAATTTGTCTTCTCAAGGGAGTCAGTCTATACATTTATCACCTACAGTTTTTTTTGAAGATGTGATTTAATTTCCTCAAACAGGTAAAAGAGGAACAATATTGAAACAAGATGCAGCAAAGTTTGCTGAGAAAGTTTTCCCAAAGTAACTTGCCGTAACACAGAAATTTATCTGGCCCACAACTAAAATCTACTATTTGTTAAGCATTTTAAGACCATACACATTAAACCAGTGTGATTTAAACCTTGGTTAAATCATTTTGAGGAAGAGCAAGCATCTTGTTTTTAATTATGACGCTATCACTTTAGGAGCCTTCAGGCTCCTGTGTAAATAAACTTCATCAGCTGCTCCATGACTGTCTGCATTCTTGCCTTTACCTTTCAGAAGACAGTGATGGTAAATAACAGATAATTTCATTTTATTTTTTCCTAAGGGATAAACTGCCTTCTGTTTACATCCCAATCCTGTGCCCAAGAACATAAACAACTACCACGGAGCAGACGATGTGCAGGATCTTTTTGGTGGGTCAAATCCCTGGAATATCAATAAGTGCAGGACCCACATCTTCAAAGGGACTTGACTCCTGCTGACAGAATTCGATTTGGGAGACCTGGGACATTGTTGCAAATTGGTGTTCCACACCCACGTTCATAAGTCACAAGTAAAAATTTGATTTAAGGTCCTATAAGACATAACTTTTGAAAATGTTGCCACTCAGAGGCATGACTTATCTCAGCTAAACAGCCTTTAAAAGTGATCACACTCTGGCACCATTCCTGGAACTAAAATTAAAGGCAATCTCTTGGCCTGGGAAGAACCAGGCAAGCCTCAGAAGGTTAATTTTCAGCCACTTTCATCCTCTGTGTAAAGAGAAGATAAGGGAAAGACAGGAATCACGACTAATAACAGCCTGTTCTTTATTGAAGCTTCTAATCTTCCTGTTAAGTAAATTAATTTTTATATAGAGGGATACAGATGAAAGGCATTAAAGTTTAATTACACCTAATGCTTTGATGCTCAGGGCAATACCAAAGCAGGTGTTTGTGTTGATGACTGTGGTTTTAATTGTAGACATCTCAGGCAGGAGTGTCTGTAATAAATGTGTAAGGGAGACATTTTCCTTTTAGGAGGAGGAGAAGAAGAAGAACTGGGCTTCTTGGGGTAGATTTGCAGTGCTTGAGATCACCTGAGTGTACATGATCTTCCCTAGTCAAAGCTGTGTAAGGCTTTGTCTACGAGGACAGGCTAAGTCTGTCCTCAGATAGGAGCACCTTGGCAAGTGATCTGCCCATGTGGTGGGAAATCCTGGTTAATTTTTCTGTTCCTGATGTTCTTTGCCACTTTGTCCCATCACCTTGCCCTTGCCAGGCACATCCAATTACCCTGCAGTGGTTATACATGAGTTCTCCACTAGCAAAATGGGGGAGAAGGAGCAGTGGACAACGTGTTTTTTTTCCCCCATTGCTGGGACTGGAAACCATGGAAAAATTGCTCCTGGACACCATCTACCTGACACAAGGACTACAGTAAATAATTCTGAGGGAGGAACTGGGATAAAAAGGCATGGATGACTGAGACATCTGGGTTGCGATAAGAGTCCGGAGGAGCCCTTGCTTACCCTTCTTGGGGCCAGGCCAGGAGCTGCCTCACCGAGGGAGAATTTCAGGAGACCTGGGAATATGCCAAAAGACGTGCAGCAAGAGTCCCTGGGCACACAGATCCATGACCAGCTCCTGGATTCTGCAGTTTGGGAAGCCCAGGAGAACTAGTTCAGGGGCTCTGCTTCCTCAGAGATGCCTATATTTAGTCTGATGAATTCCTATTTAAGAGCAGAGAGTTTTCACTGGCTGAGCTGGAGGCAAAACAGATGCTCAGCCCAGCCAGGAGGCCATTACACTGTGATTATTATTACTCTGTGCTTAATTTCCAGCTCTCTGGTGCTTGTCAGTGATGGATGCTGTGACAAAAAAAGCCCTCAATTCTGCAGATAAGTGAAAACATGCAGGGATGTAATTCTCTTCCTTTATTTTAGTAAATCTCCATTGTTCAGGTAAACCATCTGGTCATTATCACACATCCCCACTTAGGCCCTGGAGGCCTCAGTCCAAGTTAGGATAATCCACTGCTGAGCTGATAATGAGGGGTGACATGTGGTAAAATTAATTTTTATACTTTTTATATAGTTAGAAGTATTAAAAAGCCATTTGGTGAGATGAAGTTGTTGTTATCACAAATAAATTACAGTTCAGTGGGAAAGAATTCCATTGAAAACTGATTGGCTGTAAAATTAATAATGTTTTGGGCAACGTGCCCGCTCCTGGCACTTGAGAGAAGTGTCAGCCTGTGGCAAGTGATCCTACCAGTCCCAGATAGCTGTCCACATCCCACCTTCTAGGAATCATGTGTTAAGTCTTGCTCCTGGGTATCTGGCATGAATTCCCAAATATTGTGGAAGAAATGTGGGCAAAGCTCCACAGGGGACATTTGCCCCTGTGAAAGGCTGGCAAAATGCCCACCTGCCTCTCCCATTCTCCAAACAGGGAGAAGTAAACCCTATTAAAAGTATTTCCACTTCAGCTCTTTCCCCTTTGGTGTGTCACATAGACAGGAGGAGACGGGTATTTTGATTACCCAAAGGTGGATTTTAGCCTGAGAGCCTGGAGTGTTGTCAGCTGCCAGTAATTTGAGCAGCAGTGGCCACATCTCCCTTGTGCCAATTGCCCTTATATAAACCATTACAGCAGCAAATAAGAGTCAGGACAACTTTTTTTTTTTTTTTTTTTTTTTTTTCCCCTCCACATGGAGAACTGGGGGAAGCTATCCCAGATCCTGTCTGTTGGCACAGGATGTGCCTTCATCCAAGGAATACCCAGTTTTCTTCTACAGACCCCAGTCTCCTTGGACTTCAGTGTGATGACAAAAGTATGTTGTGTGTGCTCGGGGATTTTTCCCTTCTGTTCCATCAGCATGGGCCCATTTAGGACAATGTGAGCAGGATTTTTGTATGAAAACTTGATGAATTCCCATTTCTCAGCACTGAGGATAGCTGTGGGTTCAGGAAGGGATGGACACAACCAACATCCTGCCCCGGCTTCAACATCAGTAACTTCTCTCCAAAGTTTGGTTGCTTCCAGTCTCTCTCTCTGTCAGCTCTGTCTTCCTGCCCATCCCGTTAAGCAGAAATGATTTCCACCAAAACTCCCCAGTGGAATTCCAGAAAATCCTGTTCCTAGTCTAGATTTCATGGTTACAACAGATAAATCCCATGGTTATACTACCATTAAAATCATGTAGAGAAGGAATGTGCTCAAACAAGGCTCTTTGTAGTGCTTGTAACTGTGTCAGTTCATTCTCTTTCAGCAAATATGGAGTCATAAAAATGCCACTGAAGGTTTTATATATATATATATATATATATATATATTCAAGGAAGAAACAGTAAGTACCCTCTGAGATCACAAATCCTCTCCTCCACAATAAAACTCATATCTGTAGTTATCACTCATTTTTAAAGTTGTCCAAAAATACAACTGACTTGAAGTTATTGCTTGTTTCTTCCAGTCTCAGAACCAACTGCAGGAGATTTATCCACTTTCAAAATGTCTTTGCAAAATGTCAGCACCAAAAGGCAATTAAACTGGAGCTCAGTGAGAGATGATGAAATAAAAATTAATTAGAAATATCATGTTCAAAAAAAAAAAATAGAGTTTTCTGGCAAAAAAATACATCTGTCTTTAAATTTAGATGTGCTGCAGTGATAGTGATGAAGTGTTTGAATCCACTTGTGATACTCTGATGAGAATATCACAGTGGGAGACAGTAACATGGTAGTTGATCATGAAGAGTGAAAAGTCCATCTCCTTAATCTGCCACTTCAGCTTCTGTGGGGTACCAGCTCTAAACCACCTCTTGAGGGAACTCCTCTTCCTTCAATGGCATATGAACAAATACTGGAAAGATGAATCTTGGGCCTTACCCATCAAACACCAAACATAGCCTGGAGCAGGGATTTAGGGTGGTGGAAGTGGTGAAACAAAGTGCATTCCAATGGCAGCGGTTGCAGTGGTGTCAAGGCACGTATTTTTGGAATCCCTGTTTCATTTTGGGGAAAAACTTAGAATTTTACTCTTCAAATCTGAATGGGGATTAAAAAAAAAATAAATGATGGAGCAGGCATAATGGTTCCAAGAAAACCCTACTCACAGGACATTTCTTCGTTCACAGGTTTCAGGTGTGGATGTGGGATGGTAGAGGGGCACCCAGGGCAGAGCACCCAGGAGAGGACTCTGAGCCTCTGAGCCCTTTCCTGGCTTGTTATCCACTGAGATGGATCTACCTCATCAACACCGTGACACCAAATGAGACAGGGTCAAGCTTCCAGCTCTGTTCCCTACTACTTCGTTTGGGATTCCAGGTTACCCTGTAAATCCAGTTTATGGATCAGATTTGCAGCAAGGTCTGGAGCTGATGTGCATCTTCTCCACTTTTAGAAGGTCACAGCCCCCTGTGGCTTCAGCTGTGTACAACAAAACCAAAGCTGACCAGGCTTTCCCAATACTTTATGAATATGCCTCCTCAAGCTGCTGTGGTGTGTGGTGACTGTGCATATGCTCCACATTTTTAAGCTGTTGGTGCCATTGCACAAAACCCAAACCAGAGTATTTTAGGTTCTGACAGTATAGGTGAAGTGTTTTTTCTCTTAGCCTGCTGATTTTGGGTCCAGCCTCCTCAGCAGGCACCCCTTGTCTTGAAAAGGTAATCGGTGTGAAATGATGAGAGTGTGAGAGGGAAGACAGCATGAGGCATCACCTTGAAGGAGTTAGGCTGGATTGTATCCCTAAGGACACTGATGTTTTCTCACTGTCATTTCAGGCTCACCATAATTGCAGATTTGGGGCAGCTCTGAAGGAGACTGGAGCGAGGACCTGCCTCTGGATGGCCGTGCATCTGCATGGCAATGGAAAATTACCTCAGCAAAACGTGTTGTCACAGAGCAGCAGGGTGTTGATGTCAAAACAGAGCTGATTGCTGTCCCAGCTCACTTAGATCAGCAGCGTGCTCGCCTCCCTCACGGCGTTTTCCTTCTCCTGTACCACTGCCAAGGCAAGGGGATGAATCTTTCCAACATCCTTATGGCTGCAATGGGACCTGGAGTGTCACACACCAGTGATGTAGGTGGAAAAGTGGCTGTCAAGGCTGACATCACACATTGTTCTTATATTGTTCCAAACAAACACAGCCTATTCCCTGCTCCATGTGAATTCCCCAGCTCTGATCCTCCCAAAAGGCAGTTGTTCCACCGGGACTGGAGGGATTCACGCAAGGAGAAATCCTTTGGGACCACTTAACACCCGAGTGGTGAAAATGGCTCTGCCTGCTCTCTCTGTTCCAGTGCTGTAACAGTTTTATTTTCCATGTGTTACCTGGTCCCTGGAGTCTTACACATTTATAGCCAGAGGCAAGACAGGCTGTTGGCAGAGGCAGAGAATGAAATTCCATAGGCTGCTGGGCTTTCAGCAGAGTGCTTGGATTGCTCGTTTGTAAAGGCTGGTGCTAATGCCAGGCAGATCTGGACCTATTTGTGTGCTTCCCTGAAGTGAGCAGCTGGTGTGTCATCCCTTGCCCAATCCCTCACTTTGCACAAACCCCAGACAGACCCCACGTCCCCTCGGTCCTCTCCACTCTGCTCCCACTTTTTTGAAGCTCTTTGCTCCTTTCCCTCTTGGATTTATTGGCTATGTGATGTCTCGGATCTGAAATCCCTGAGTTTAGGGCTCTGGCCACTGCCTCATGCCTCCATCCAGATATTCCTTGGCTCACCCTTCAGCTTATGGGCTTGTAGCCCATGTGTTTTCTGCACACTCCCATTCATATTTGGTTTTTTTTCCCCCCTACCTTATCCTTAATATAAAAATCGCTCATGATTCCAGGGACCTCAACTCCAACCCTTAAAGTGATCTGGAGACTTCAGACTGCTGGCTCTGAAGTTACGCTGGTTCAGTTCCCTTTCCATGAGAAATGCTGGCATCTTTGTGAGGGAGCTTTGGGACATGTATCTGCACACATATATATTGTATAAAACGTGTATATTTTTCATCCCCCATGAGCTGGCAAGAGGGCAGAATAGGGAGGCTCCAGAGTTGTTGGATTATGAAGAAGAGGCATAATGAGACAGGTGTTAGCACCCACACCCAAGTCCTCTAACATCAACAGATTTGCAAAAATGGGATGAAATCAGCCTGTTTATTCCCATATTCAGAACTGTATTTGTAGGGGAAAGGACCAAACTGTGGCAGGAGCACATCTGTAGTCAGATGTACTGTCCTGGTTTCCTGACCCATGCAGTGGGTTCCTGTCTGGGAACCCCAGCAAGCAGGTCAGTGTTGAGTCTACTGGAAATTTAGGTAAAACCTCTCAGTCTCTGGCTTGGACCCGTGTATCCTGTTGCTGCTTGCACCTAAACTGCATCCACACGTGGTGGGAGGATCCAGGGTCATCGGTGGAGATGCTTTACATGAGCTGGGCCATTCTTATTCACATGCCATTAATCACAGAATCGTGGAATCATTAAGGCTGGAAAAGTTCTCTAAGATCATCTAGTCTAAATGTTAACCCAGCGCTTCCAATTCCACCACTAAACCATGTCCCCAAGTATCACATGCCTTTTTGAACACTGTCAGGGATGGCAATTCCACCAGTTTCCCAAGCAGTGTGTTCCAATGCCTAACCACCCTTTCAGTGAGGACATTTTTCCAATCTAAACATCCCCTGGTGCAACTTGAGGCCGTTTCCTCTTGTCGTGTCCTTATGTTTCTTTGTTGACTCTGTAAAATCTGTTCCCCTTCTCGCAGGCTTATTTGTGTTTAGGAAGCTGTCCTTAGGCTGGAAACACCCTTTGGAGCAGCAATGCTTTTTCCATCTGTGCTGTGCTCAGTGAGGAGGCTGAGCTCATATTTTACACTGAATTAAAAGCAAGAGCCTCCCCTGTAGCTGCAGCGTCGCTGTCTCGCTGCCACGTAGCAGGTGAGAGGGAAACACACTGTGGGCAGCTTGTGGCCTGACAGAGACCATCTGTGTGACTGCTGGCACGTAATTTAAGCACTTTTTCACTCTTCCCAAGATATGTTGCAAGAAGAAACCCGCAGGAGATGTTGGGGAGCTCTGACACAGCACGGTCGCAGGGGCTCTGGGCAAGACTTTTGCATTTTGTCACTAAAGTTACCCCCATGGCTTCTTGAAATGCCCACTCCTCTCCGTGGACCAGTTATTTTTAATGAACTGTCAGTGTTTGGCACAGGAATAAAATTGAGGATTAGCAAAAACCTGGTGCACAGGCTGATTTGAAGAACTCTGCTAAAAACCAAGCATTGGGAATGGGCAACACGGAATAGAGTCACTCCAGGGTGGGCTGCTTTCAAGCACAAAGCCAAGCATGAAATGTTAAGCTGCCTACACATTATGTGTTTGTTTGAAATACAGCTCTTAAAATCTTTGTACCTCAGGACCCACTACTTCTCTTATATCCTTCCCAGGATAAGGGATACAGTCACATTCTTGAAACGCTGTTAAGTGGCAGGTGGAGGAGCAGTGGAGGTGTTTCTGACACCCTCTCAAGAGACAAATGCCTGGAGAATCTATACAACACCTTTCTGCTGGCTCCTGGGATAACTCTTCTTCCCTTTTCATGGAAGCAGGGGGTGGGCACATGACAGTCTGCCTTCATTGCACAAGCTCTGATCTGCAGAGCCTTTCCGTGGCGATACGTGCAGGACCTCAAATGTAAGGTCTCCACCCTCCAAGCTCCTCAGAGCCCTGCCAGCATGAGCAGGGCAAGGAGTTTGGCCTTTTTGTGCGTCTGGGACAGGGAGCAGATTGGTGACATATCTGGTGTCTGCAGAGATTTTTATTTGCATTTGAGACTCAGGTCAAGGAAATTCTTGCAGCGCCCCTGGGGAGGAGGTGGCTGTGTCACTGACATTGTGTCACCCAGATAAATGCCAAACATTCACTTTCACCTTTTCAGAGCAATAGCAGCCTTACCCCAGCACATCTCTAGGGATTAATAGCTGTCTAATTTGCAAGACTGCTGAAAAATCCATAAATTACTGATGGGACTTGCACAAGGTTGCATAAAGAGGCTTGGCCCTTCAGAACAACAAGGGAAGCAGCTCTGTTCCCACTCTCTCCAAAGCCAGTCCCTGCTGACATCACCAGCTGTGCAGGCAGATGTTGGGCAGGTGGAAGCACCTCTTTCCAGGCTGATCCTGCCACCTTGAGCAGAAGGAGCTGGCTCAAGTCCCAGCTGTCTACCACCCAACAGAGCTCACCACACCCACAGACTAACCAAAACCCCACCTTATTTTCCACACCTCAGGCTGTGGCAACACCCACATCCAACTATCAGCAGATGCCTAAGCAGGCTCTGTACACACAGTAAAATTTTGGTGACATGAACAAACAGAAATCCTTTGGATTCTCACGTGCTATCACGGCACATCTAAAGCAGAGGCAGGAACTGATTCCAAAGAAAAGGTCGTGCAGGCTGACAGCCAGCTTTGGAGGACTGGGGATAAAATTCCCGTGTAAAAAGCTGCTCAGGACACTTTTGCATCAGTGTGTCTCCAAAGGGGAGGAGGTCCTAGGGAAAGAAAAAAAAAGCAGCTTTCAATCTTTCACTACTGGCTGGATGTGGGGATGTGAAACTGTGTGAAGCTGCGTCAGCCTCGTCCCTGCCACGTGTCTGTGTGGGGCATTTCCCAGAAATTAGCCAGCAAATTGTGCCTTCCTGAAACCCCACACACAGTCTGGTCTCTGCAGAATGGCTTTTTCTTGGTTTGTTTATTACCTTTTCATTCGTATAACTCTATATTGCTTTCTTCCTGCAAACCCTGTGCTATTTTCCTTGGAGAGTCACTCTCTGCACAAGCAGTAGTCAGACCTAGTTCCCTTCTCATTCTTCCAGAAAAGTCCCACTGGGCTGTTATGCAGGAAAACTCGATTCACAGGTTGTTTTCCATAGTATTGCCATAGTATTTTCAGCACACCAGAGTCAGAGGGATCTAAGTTCTCACTGACAGCTACTCCTTTTGATATAAAGGTGTGAGCCTGCCCTCACTTGCACATGCTACTTATACCAAATTGCATAAACTCAGACCCAAAGTGACTTACAAGTTATGATGACAGCTTAATCATGAGAACAAACTGCAGCTCTAAAACCCTGTGATTTAAATCATTTGTAAGTAGGATTTGAATCTAATAGTCTACCATTCAAGGCTGAGCAGCACAGTAATTGCAGCTGTACGTGGAATACAATAAAAGCACCGGGGGGGAAAAAAAGAAAAAAAAGGAAGAACAGCCTTCTTCAAGACAACAGTGCCAGAAAAAAGTAATTACCACAGCTCAGGCACTCCCAGGTATTGGGCACTTCTGCAGCAACAGGAGCTCTTCCCAGCTGGGTGTGCTTAGCAGAGCTAAAATGGGGAAGAACAAAAGCCAAAACAAAATAGGAATAAGAAGAAGCACCAATCCCCTTGGTGCCCAGAGAGGTTGTGAGCACCTCGTCCCTGGAGCTGTTCCAAGACAAGATGGACAGGGGTTGGAGCAACCCGGTCTAGTGGAAGGTGTCCCTGCCCACAGAAGAGGGTTGGAATGAGATGATCTTTAAGGTCCCTTCCAACCCAAACCATTCTGTGATTCTGTGATACTTCACTTGATCCAAGCAGTAGAAACCAGTGCTTCAGCAGAATAGCGCATGCTCTATGAATGTGACTGGCTTTGAGAAGGTGTTTCCTGGACTGTGTTTGAAGGCAAAGATGGTCACTGCAGATTTAACTTCTCCAGGGAGAGAATGAAGTGACTGTTGTCATAGTAGGATGACACTCTCTGCTTTGCACACACATTTTGGGGGCTTTGTTAGTGCAGAGATCATTTTGCAGCATGTAATCATAGAACCTTGGAATGCTTTGGGCTGGAAAGGACCTTAAGCACCATCTCATTGGAACCCCCTGCCATGGGCAGGGACACCTTCCACTAGCCCAGGTTGCTCCAAGCCCCGTCCAACCTGGCCCTGGACACTTCCAGGGATCCAGGGGCAGCCACAGCTTCTCTGGGCAACCCGTGCCAGGGCCTCCCCACCCTCACAGAGATTCATTTCTTCCTAATATCTAATCTAAACCTAACTTCTTTCAAAGTCCTGTCATTCCATGGCTTCTTTTCTCTTGGATTTGGTTCTGCTTCTACTGAAGCTGAAGATACTTTCCCAGTTTTCCTTCAGTGAGATCAATCTTCCCATGGTTTTGTTCACATCACAGTCACTTTAATTAAACCAGAGATGTTATATTTCCAGAAGCAACCTCTTGCTCAGGGCACAAGCTTAAAACTGGCTTTCCACAATACTTAAGGCAAAAAAAGAAGTTTTAGATTTTGCTCAAAAACATTAAAGCTTCTGATTTCCTTGATTGCTAAGAAAGGGTGCAATAGGTCTTACAGACTGATCTTCTCTATGTCATGTGTGTCCTTAAGCCCAGCACCAAGGGTAAAACTGAACCATTTCAATCCCCAGGATATGTTATTTGGGTAAAATGCGACAAGATAAAAGACTTTAGTACAGCCAGGTCTGGAGATGAGAGTTTAAATGACAGGTTGTCTCACCAGGTGAGCAATCTTTTGATCACAAGTGTGGAGAAAAACACAGGAAAAGAGAAGCTGTGCCTTCTGGGGAAGAAGAGTGGATGTTTCCAGTATCAGGGCACAGCAGAAAAGAGTATTAACAGATTAAGGATGTGCAGCAGAGATGCATGAAAATGAGGACAGGGCATGCTTTTGATATCCAAGGATGACACAGATACAGCAACAGGGAAGAGCTGATAGAAACCCAGGAGTGGGAAACAGAAGCTGAGCAGCTGCATTTGAAACCTGGAATAGGTGAAATGTAAGGATGGCAGTGACCACTCTGCCCTGTCACCCCAGCCCTGCACACAGAGGCAGGGCCAAATACATCAGGAGCATCCCTGATATGCTTCTCCAAAAGTGAAAGAGCAGCTGTTCTCCTCTGTGCCGTTTATCCCTTCAAAACTTTCCTCTGGGTCCAATCTAAATGTTCATGTGGCATTTTCCTTCCATTTTTCTTTTTTTTTGGCTTAATGAATTTATCTTCTCCCTCTCTACTACAGCAAGAGGTTTCACACTGGTACATGGGTCAGAAAAAGGCAAAAAGGGTTTTGAAATGGTCAGGTTCCAAGCAACTTGTTGTAATATGCTGAAATTTCAGACTTTGTCATCAACTAAATTCAACAGATTCTGGGTGACTAGAGTGAAAATGGTATTTCAGCCTAGTCCCTAAGCAAACTCAGCCTCCTAAGGCTCTGTGTCCACCTGCCCACTTGTCTGCCAGTCTTCCTTCCAGTAATTTTTGGACATAAAGAACTTTAACAGAGAATTTCTTTCAAGTATTGTGACAATCAGCACACAAAGTGGTTGAGGGTGAGAAACCTAATCAATGGCCACTAAGAAAAAAAACAAAAAAACAAAAACAAAAACCAGGAAGTTCTCAGCTTAACACTTTATTTTCAGTGTCTGTGGCTTTCCAGATGGCATTTGTGGCCCTCCAGAGTCCTTGCAGTGGCGGGGCTGGTGGGGAGGACAGGGACAGCTGGTGGGTTGTGGGGGGCTGTGGGGGGATGGTGTGAGAGAAATAGGCTGCAAATCTGGAGGAACTTGGGCTCCACAGGTACCACTTCTCGATTTTCCTCCTCAGGAAAATCCTTCTCCCATCGGAGAGGCAGGTGGCTGCCAGAGGAGCAGGGCTGCCTGGAAAAGCAGGAGGAACAGCGTGGCAACCTTGGGAAATAAATTCTGCTGATTTCAGGAGCTGACTTCGGGAGGCAGAAGCAGCTCCTCCACACCGTGGGACCGCTCATGCCTCTGAGAAGGAAGTGGGCAGAGGTTTGGCAGTGATCTGAAGGTACTTTGAACACTGAAGTGCACATCTTTTGGTGCAGAGTGGAGGGGAAAGTGATGATGGAGGGGAAAAGTATATGCAATTTGCCAAGCCGAAGGTGAAACCTGATATTTGGTTGAAAATAATCCCTTTTCAGGTAGTTTCTGGTGGAGGGTTTATCAGCAAGGGTTTATTCCAAATCCACTCTTTCAGTCTGTGGAAATAACGCTTCCAGCCTCCACTTAACGCTTTTCAGCATGAATTAAAAATCTGACAGCTTGTCAGGCTCTCTTGTGTCTGCACTTCCCTCTGCACTGCCAGGGTGAGGTTAAAGAAGGCATAAAGGATAGTTTAGAGGGCCAAGGACTGTTGTGCAGTGAGAGGAAATAATTTGCTGCTAATGCACATGACAAACTGAAACATTAAATGTAAAGGTCATTTTGGTGGTTTTCTCGTAAAAGAATTGATGCATTTCTAAATCACTGCCTAATGTGCCTTAAAATGACTGAATATCCCAGGAGACAAAAGGCATCTGGAATATTTTCTAAAGGTCTGCAGGAGAGCCTCGTGGGCTGAGCAGGATAATGAAGATGTCCTCCTGCAGCCATCCTGGCTTGTGCTGGAGACCAAAAAGGATGCCACAATATTAGGAAAAGGTTCTTCCCCCAGAGGGTGGTTGGCACTGAACAGGCTCCCCAGGGCAGTGGGCACAGCCCCAAGGCTGCCAGAGCTGCAGGAGGGTTTGGACAACGCTCTCAGGGACAGGGTGGGATTGTTGGGGTGTCCTGGGCAGGGCCAGGAGTTGGACTTGATGGGTCCTTGTGGGTCCCTTCCAGCTCAGGATTTTCTGTGATTCCATGCAGCAGGGTTCACTTGCCAGGTGGGAACGCTGTGTTAGTACAAGAGGTGTGGAGTGGGCAGTGGGAGAGCAGTTGCCTCACCTAAAAATGAGAGGAGGGCTTTAACAAAGCACCACCGTACTCCAGAAAATGCTTGGTGTTTGTCACATATTTGCCTGCGTTTCTTCCCCGTCGTCCTTTTCTTCCCTCCATAAAACATTGTTTGGTTCAGCCCTTTGATTTTTTTCGTTTGCAAGTAGGAACTTCACCTCAGCCAGCACCAGGATGGGTGTGGGTGGGACCCCAAGATGATATTTGTTAGTGACACCTGAGGATTGAATCCAAGCCCTTTCCACCTACACCTGCCTGCATAATGTTTCTGCTAATTAAAGTCAAGCATAAAGGGGACTATTAAGAGTAAAAAATTGTCTGTTATATTAGAAATATG